>NC_061514.1:101547688-101565524 GCF_022539505.1 Lolium rigidum | reverse complement strand
GGCCCACACCCTAGGTCGGCGCGGCCAGGGCTTGGGCCGCGCCGCCCTATGGTTTGGCCACCTCGTGGCCCCACTTCGTCTCCTCTTCGGTCTTCGGGAAGCTTCGTGGCAAAATAGGACCATGGGCGTTGATTTCGTCCAATTCCGAGAATATTTCCTTACTAGGATTTCTGAAACCAAAAACAGCAGAAAACAGCTACTGGCACTTCGGCATCTTGTTAATAGGTTAGTTCCAGAAAATGCACGAATATGACATAAAGTGTGCATAAAACATGTAGATATCATCAATAATGTGGCATGGAACATAAGAAATTATCGATACGTCGAAGACGTATCAACATCCCCAAGCTTAGTTCCTGCTCGTCCCGAGCAGGTAAACGATAAACAAAGATAATTTCTGGAGTGACATGCCATCATAACCTTGATCATACTATTTGTAAGCATATGTAGTGAATGCAGCGATCAAAACAATGTATATGACATGAGTAAACAAGTGAATCATATGGCAAAGACTTTTCATGAATAGTACTTCAAGACAAGCATCAATAAGTCTTGCATAAGAGTTAACTCATAAAGCAATAATTCATAGTAGAAGCATTGAAGCAACACAAAGGAAGATTAAGTTTCAGCGGTTGCTTTCAACTTATAACATGTATATCTCATGGATAGTTGTCAATGCAGAGTAATATAACAAGTGCAATATACAAGTATGTAGGAATCAATGCACAGTTCACACAAGTGTTTGCTTCTTGAGGTGGAGAGAAATAGGTGAACTGACTCAACAATAAAAGTAAAAGAATGGTCCTTCAAAGAGGAAAAGCATCGATTGCTATATTTGTGCTAGAGCTTTGATTTTGAAAACAAGAAACAATTTTGTCAACGGTAGTAATAAAGCATATGTATCATGTAAAAATTATATCTTACAAGTTGCAAGCCTCATGCATAGTATACTAATAGTGCCCGCACCTTGTCCTAATTAGCTTGGACTACCGGGATCATCGCAATGCACATGTTTTAACCAAGTGTCACAAAGGGGTACCTCTATGCCGCATGTACAAAGGTCTAAGGAGAAAGCTCGCATTGGATTTCTCGCGATTGATTATTCTCAACTTAGACATCCATACCGGGACAACATAGACAACGAGATAATGGACTCCTCTTTTATGCATAAGCATGTAGCAACAATTAATTTTCTCATATGAGATTGAGGATATTGTCCAAAACTGAAACTTCCACCATGGATCATGGCTTTAGTTAGCGGCCCAATGTTCTTCTCTAACAATATGCATGCTCTAACCATAAGGTAGTAGATCGCTCTTACTTCAGACAAGACGAACATGCATAGCAACTCACATGATATTCAACAAAGAGTAGTTGATGGTGTCCCCAGTGAACATGGTTATCGCACAACGAGCAACTTAATAAGAGGTAAAGTGCATAAGTACATATTCAATACCACAATAGTTTTTAAGCTATTTGTCCCATGAGCTATATATTGCAAAGATGAAGAATGGAAATTTTAAAGGTAGCACTCAAGCAATTTACTTTGGAATGGCGGAGAAATACCATGTAGTAGGTAGGTATGGTGGACTCGAATGGCATAGTGGTTGGCTCAAGTATTTTGGATGCATGAGAAGTATTCCCTCTCGATACAAGGTTTAGGCTAGCAAGGCTATTTGAAACAAACACAAGGATGAAGCGGTGTAGCAAAACTCACATAAAATACATATTGAAAACATTATAAGACTCTACACCGTCTTCCTTGTTGTTCAAACTCAATACTAGAAATTATCTAGACTTTAGAGAGACCAAATATGCAAACCAAATTTTAGCATGCTCTATGTATTTCTTCATTAATGGGTGCAAAGTATATGATGCAAGAGCTTAAACATAAGCACAAAAATTGCCAAGTATCACATTATCCAAGACATTTTAGCAAATTACTACATGTAGCATTTTCCAATTCCAACCATATAACAATTTAACGAAGAAGAAACTTCGCCATGAATATTATGAGTAAAGCCTAAGGACACACTTGTCCATATGCTACAGCGGAGCGTGTCTCTCTCCCACACAGTGAATGCTAGGATCCATTTTATTCAAACAAAACAAAAACAAAAACAAACCGACGCTCCAAGCAAAGCACATAAGCTGTGATGGAATAAAAATATAGTTTCAGGGGAGGAACCTGATAATGTTGACGATGAAGAAGGGGATGCCTTGGGCATCCCCAAGCTTAGACGCTTGAGTCTTCTTGATATATGCAGGGGTGAACCACCGGGGCATCCCCAAGCTTAGAGATTTCACACTCCTTGATCATGTTGTATCATCTCCCTCTCTTGGTCCTTGAAAACTTCCTCCACACCAAACTTAGAACAACTCATTAGAGGGTTAGTGCACAATCAAAATATACATGTTCAGAGGTGAAATAATCATTCTTAACACTTCTGGACATTGCACAAAGCTACTGAAAGTCAATGGAATCGAAATATCCATCGAACATAACAAAACTGGCAATGCGAAATAAAAGGCAGAATCTGTCAAAACAGAACAGTTCGTATTGACGAATTTTAATGAGGCACCAGACTTGCTCAAATGAAAATGCGCAAATTGAATGAAAGTTGCGTACATATCTGAGGATCACTCACGTAAATTGGCATAATTTTCTGAGTTACCTACAGAGAATTTTGCCCAGATTCGTGACAGCAAAGAAATCTATTTCTGCGCAGTAATCCAAATCTAGTATGAACTTTACTATTAACGACTTTACTTGGCACAATAAAACACTAAACTAAGATAAGGAGAGGTTGCTACAGTAGTAAAAAACTTCCAAGACACAAAATAAAAACAAAGTACTATAGTAAAAAAAACATGGGTTGTCTCCCATAAGCGCTTTTCTTTAACGCCTTTCAGCTAGGCGCAGAAAGTGTGTATCAAGTGTTATCAAGAGACGAAGTGTCAACATCATAATTTGTTCTAATAATAGAATCAAAAGGTAACTTTATTCTCTTTCTAGGGAAGTGTTCCATACCTTTCTTGAGAGGAAATTGATATTTTATATTACCTTCCTTCATATCAATGATAGCACCAACAGTTCGAAGAAAAGGTCTTCCCAATATGATGGGACAAGATGCATTGCATTCAATATCCAAGACAACAAAATCAACGGGGACAAGGTTATTGTTAACGGTAATGCGAACATTATCAACTTTCCCCAAAGGTTTCTTTGTAGAATGATCAGCAAGATTAACATCCAAATAACAATTTTTCGACGGTGGCAAGTCAAGCATATTAGATTTTCTTAGGCATAACAGAAATACTTGCACCAAGATCACATAAAGCATTACAATCAAAATCATTGACCTTCATCTTAATGATGGGCTCCCAACCATCCTCTAGCTTTCTAGGAATAGAGGCTTCGCGCTCTAGTTTCTCTTCTCTAGCTTTTATGAGAGCATTTGTAATATGTTTCGTGAAAGCCAAATTTATAGCACTAGCATTAGGACTTTTAGCAAGTTTTTGCAAGAACTTTATAACTTCAGAGATGTGGCAATCATCAAAATTCAAACCATTATAATCTAAAGCAATGGGATCATCATCCCCAATGTTGGAAAAAATTTCAGCAGTTTTATCACAGTTAATTTCAGCAGTTTTAGCAGTTTCAGGCAGTTTCTCGCGCTTTGCATTAGAAGTGGAAACATTGCTAACACCAATTATTTTACCATTAATAGTAGGAGGTGCAGCAACATGTGTAGCATTAGCATTACTAGTGGTGGTAATAGTCCAAACTTTAGCTATATTATCTTCTTTTTCATTTTCTTCTCTTTCCCACCTAGCACGCAATTCGACCATCAATCTTATATTCTCATTAATTCTAACTTGGATGGCATTTGCTGTAGTAGTAATTTTATTATGATGATTTTCATTAGGCATAACCTTCGATTTCAAAAGATCAACATCAACAGCAAGACTATCGACTTTAGAAGCAAGTATATCAATTTTCCCAAGCTTTTCTTCAACAGATTTGTTAAAAGCAGTTTGTGTACTAATAAATTCTTTAAGCATGGCTTCAAGTCCAGGGGTGAATTCCTATTATTGTTGTAAGAATTCCCATAAGAACTACCATAGCCGTTGCCATTATTATAAGGATATGGCCTATAGTTGTTACTAGAATTGTTCCGGTAAGCATTGTTGTTGAAATTATTATTTTTAATGAAGTTTACATCAACATGTTCTTCTTGTGCAACCAATGAAGCTAACGGAACATTATTAGGATCAACATTTGTCCTATCATTCACAAGCATAGACATAATAGCATCAATCTTATCACTCAAGGAAGAGGTTTCTTCGATAGAATTTACCTTCTTACCTTGTGGAGCTCTTTCCGTGTGCCATTCAGAGTAATTGATCATCATATTATCAAGAAGCTTTGTTGCTTCACCAAGAGTGATGGACATAAAGGTACCTCCAGTAGCTGAATCCAATAGGTTCCGCGAAGAAAAATTCAGTCCTGCATAAAAGGTTTGGATGATCATCCAAGTAGTCAATCCATGGGTTGGGCAATTTTTAACCAAAGATTTCATTCTTTCCCATGCTTGTGCAACATGTTCAGTATCCAATTGTTTAAAATTCATTATGCTACTCCTCAAAGATATAATTTTAGCAGGGGGATAATATCTACCAATAAAAGCATCCTTGCATTTAGTCCATGAATCAATACTATTCTTAGGCAGAGATAGCAACCAATCTTTAGCTCTTCCTCTTAATGAGAAAGGGAACAATTTTAATTTTATAATGTCACCATCTACATCTTTATATTTTTGCATTTCACATAATTCAACAAAATTATTAAGATGGGCAGCAGCATCATCAGAACTAACACCAGAAAATTGCTCTCGCATAACAAGGTTCAGTAAAGCAGGTTTAATTTCAAAGAATTCTGCTGTAGTAGCAGGTGGAGCAATAGGTGTGCATAAGAAATCATTATTATTTGTGGTTGTGAAGTCACACAACTTAGTATTTTCAGGAGTACCCACTTTAGCAGTAGTAAATAAAGCAAACTAGATAAAGTAAATGCAAGTAACTAATTTTTTGTGTGTGTTTTTGATATAGCGAACAAGATAGCAAATAAAGTAAAACTAGCAACTAATTTTTTTGTATTTTAATTTAGTGCAGCAAACAAAGTAGTAAATAAAACTAAGCAAGACAAAAACAAAGTAAAGAGATTGGGATGTGGAGACTCCCCTTGCAGCGTGTCTTGATCTCCCCGGCAACGGCGCCAGAAAAAGAGCTTGATACGCGTACAGCACGCGTCCGTTGGGAACCCCAAGAGGAAGGTGTGATGCGTACAGCGGCAAGTTTTCCCTCAGTATGAAACCAAGGTTTATCGAACCAGTAGGAGCCAAGAAGCACGTTGAAGGTTGATGGCGGCGAGATGTAGTGTGGCGCAACACCAGGGATTCCGGCGCCAACGTGGAACCTGCACAACACAAACCAAGTACTTTGCCCCAACGAAACAGCGAGGTTGTCAATCTCACCGGCTTGCTGTAACAAAGGATTAGATGTATAGTGTGGATGATGATTGTTTGCGGAAAACGAGTAGAACAGATATTGTAGTAGATTGTATTTCAGTAAAGAGAATTGGACCGGGGTCCACAGTTCACTAGAGGTGTCTCTCCCATAAGATAAACGAGCATGTTGGGTGAACAAATTACGGTTGGGCAATTGACAAATAAAGAGGGCATGACCATGCACATACATATTATGATGAGTATTGTGAGATTTAATTGGGCATTACGACAAAGTACATAGACCGCTATCCAGCATGCATCTATGCCTAAAAAGTCCACCTTCAGGTTATCATCCGAACCCCCTCCAGTATTAAGTTGCTAACAACAGACAATTGCATTAAGTATTGCGCGTAATGTAATCAGTAACTACATCCTCGAACATAGCACCAATGTTTTATCCCTAGTGGCAACAGCACATCCATAATCTTAGAGATTTCTGTCACTACCCAGATTCACGGAGACATGAACCCACTATCGAGCATAAATACTCCCTCTTGGAGTTAATAGCATCTACTTGGCCAGAGCATCTACTAGTAACGGAGAGCATGCAATATCATAAACAACACATAGATATAAATTGATAATCAACATAACATAGTATTCTCTATTCATCGGATCCCAACAAACACAACATATAGAATTACAGATAGATGATCTTGATCATGTTCGGCAGCTCACAAGACCCGACAATTAAGCACAATGGGGAGAAGACAACCATCTAGCTACTGCTATGGACCCATAGTCCAGGGGTAGACTACTCACACATCACTCCGGAGGCGACCATGGCGGCGTAGAGTCCTCCGGGAGATGATTCCCCTCTCCGGCAGGGTGCCGGAGGCGATCTCCTAAATCCCCCGAGATGGGATTGGCGGCGGCGGCGTCTCTGGAAGGTTTTCCGTATCGTGGCTCTCGGTCCTGGGGGTTTCGCGACGAAGGCTATTTGTAGGCGGAAGGGCAGGTCAAGGGGCGTCACGAGGGGCCCACACCCTAGGTCGGCGCGGCCAGGGCTTGGGCCGCGCCGCCCTATGGTTTGGCCACCTCGTGGCCCCACTTCGTCTCCTCTTCGGTCTTCTGGAAGCTTCGTGGCAAAATAGGACCCTGGGCGTTGATTTCGTCCAATTCGGAGAATATTTCCTTACTAGGATTTCTGAAACCAAAAACAGCGAGAAAACAACAACCGGCACTTCGGCATCTTGTTAATAGGTTAGTTCCAGAAAATGCACGAATATGACATAAAGTGTGCATAAAACATGTAGATATCATCAATAATGTGGCATGGAACATAAGAAATTATCGATACGTCGAAGACGTATCAACCGCCACCACGCCATCGTGCTGCCGGGATTCCGAGGAGGATCTACTACTTTCGCTGCCCGCTGGAACGGGGAGAAGGACGTCGTCTTCATCAACACCGAACGTGTGACCGAGTACGGAGGTGCTGCCCGATTGTGGCACCGTCAAGATCTTCTACGCGCTTTTGAAAGCGGCAAGTGATCGTCTACCGCAGCAACGAGAGCCTCCTCTTGTAGGCTTTGGAAATCTTCAAGGGTTAGTCTCGTTCATCCCCTCGTTGCTCCCATCTTCTAGATTGCATCTTGGCTTGGATTGTGTTCTCGCGGTAGGAAATTTTATGTTTTCTATGCTACGAATCCCTACATTTTTAGTGCGATAATTCTTTATTATAACTATTATGATGCATCATCACTAATAATATTTTATTTATGTATACAACCGGAATGGTGAGTACTTATCCAAAGAGGACGTTAAGGAAGAGTGAAACCTGGCTTGGTGATTATGAAGGGAGTCTCACTGATCTCCTGCATGGATGTTGTATGATCTTGGTTGTGAAATCAAGATTCCTGCCATAAAATACATCTACTACGACGGAGATGTAGTAGCCAAGTGCAGAGTGGCAGTGCAACTACCCAGAGAACTAGAAAGGAGTATCATTATACCTTGTGGAGAAGCTAAAACCCTCACAACGGCGTATCACATGGCAATCTTTAGTGCAATCACAGAACTTAGACAACACAAAACCACATAATTCCTATGTTCCGAGTATTCTCATGTGCCTCATGCTTAGGAAGATGAGGATCCTTCTCTAAACCACTTGCTTATGGCACAGAAACATCCAGAAGTAGCAGCCCAGCACATGGACAGCTGCAAGTCCCTATTGACTACGACGTACCTACTTCACAAGGAGATGGTGGGAGAAGTAACACACATGCTTGAAGATTTCACGGACCCAGACAAAGTCTAGGTTCGAATGCAGAAACTTAGGAACCAAACCCAGTACTCAATCACCACTGATAGTTTCATAGATTTGAGTGACCAGGTATCAAACCCAGTTCCTCCTACACCCAATTATGTTCCACACTACCCATATGTGTCAGAGTCCTTTGATGCATGGTATATGGGAGATGATTCGAGAAACCCAGCCAATCCAGAGTCACCAATCGAGAATTCGACTAGTTGTCATTTTGGAGAACCCTTTGGGGATGAAAGTGAACCTATTCTGTGCGACACAGAAGAAGAAGAAGGAGGCGAGGTTAGTGCCTGAAATCATGTAAAAGTGCGATGAAGTGTAAACAAAACACATATGAATTGGTGTAAAACAAGCATGGAGCATCAAAAACTATAGATACGTTTGAGATGTATCAGGTTCCCAGCTATCTACACTAGTGGTAACTCTCCAAATAACATGTGTTGGTGAACAAATTACAGCTGGGCAATTGATAATTGTGAGGGTGTGACAATGCATGCTATGATAAGATAAATTTTACTGTAGTATTTAATTGGGTATTACAACATAATACATAGACAGTAATCCAACTACGTCCATGACTAATAATCCACCTTCAGGTTATCATCCGAACCCCTTCCAGTATTAAGTTGCAAGCAACATATTATCGCATTAAACAATATGTGTAAAGTAAACAATAGAATTGTCCTTAGACAAAACATTGGTGTTTTCTCCCTAGTAGCAACTGGACATCTACAATCATAGAAGTTATTGTCACTCTTTCAGATTACTAGAGGCATGAACCCACTATCAAGCATAAATACTCCCTCTTGGAGTTACATGCAACTACTTGATCAGGGTAACTACAAGTACCGGATAGCATGCAAGATCTTAAATAAACAATTGTATGATAATATGATGAACAATCTAATCACATTCCCACAATTTATCGGATCCCAACAAACACAACACCAATTACATCATATGGATCTCAATCATGTAAGGCAACTCATAAGATCATTGTATTCAAGTACATGGGAGAGAGAGTACCAACTAGCTACAACCGAGAACCCGTAGTCCAAGGGGGAACTACTCACGAACCATCATGGAACCGAAGTGGAGGCGGTGGAGTCGATGGAGATGGATCCGGGGGTGAACCCCCTGAAAGAGCAAAGTCTAAACCCCGGGTTTTGTGTGTTTAATGACAACACTTGAACAATCTCACTGTGTGCTATGAGTATCCTTGTTAGATTTGCAAGCGCACAGTGACCTCGCCGGATACGTCAAGATCGGAGGACTGAAGCGTAGTTTATAGGTTTTCTGGTTTTGTGTGTGTATCACGAGGTGACATGGTTGGAGAGGAAAAGAGGAGAAGACAATTTTTGTCAGGCCGGTACTACCGGTACCAGTAGCGGTAGTACCGCTACCCCTACTGGTACCGCCTCACGGTACCGCTCTGGTGTTCTACGCTGGAATTGACCCACAGAACAGGTTACTGTACCTTTACGGTACCTTGAGCGGTAGTACCGCTTGAGAGCGGTAGTACCGCCCGAGGTACCGCTTAAGTACCGTAGCGGAAGTTACGGCTGTACCGCTCTGGTACCGCTTCGGTACCGCTTAGGATCCAGTAAGCCCTGGAGACCATTGCGGTAGCTCGAGCGGTACTGCAAGCGGTAGTACCGCTATGTGTCCACGTGGATAAGTTCTGTGGGATTTCGAATCCAGAGCGGTAGTACCGCTTCCCAAAGCGGTAGTACCGCTTATGAAAAAACTGGAGATAATGGTTGGATTTCGGGGGGCCTATTTAAAGGGCCCTTCTTCCCCAACACGATTTTATCTCTCTCTCTCTCTCCTCCATTGTTGCCGAGCTTAAACCTTGAGGATCTCCCCAACCATCCAACCAATCTTGCCCAAATTTTGAGGAGTGGTGGAGGAGGCTCCGGTCTATAGTTC
The DNA here is from genome assembly GCF_022539505.1 of Lolium rigidum. Classification (NCBI taxonomy): domain Eukaryota; kingdom Viridiplantae; phylum Streptophyta; class Magnoliopsida; order Poales; family Poaceae; genus Lolium; species Lolium rigidum. The sequence goes on along the minus strand of NC_061514.1, from coordinate 101,555,759 downwards.
TACCAAGAGAGATTTCACCAATTCGTTCTAGTCCTTAGTGGATCTTTGAGTTAGGGTTCCTATGGTGGGATCTTGGAAGAAGTGCACCTATGGAGGCTAGCTTGGTGTTGTGCTAGCCCCATAGGTTGTTGGGAGCCTCCTAGTGTTGTGGAGCTCGCCCCAACCTTGTGAAGGAACCACTGCCTCGACTAGTGCCATAGTGGAGAAGGGGGAGCCCCTTCGTGGAGCTCTCTCGAGGAAGAAGGTGAGGCCTTCCTTCGTGGCCGGTGTGGCCGCCTAGCCTCTTGTGTGAGGCTAGCACCTCCTCAATGCAGACGTACTCTCTTTTGTGAGGGGAACTGCAGGAAACAAACCTCGCCTCGTCTCCGCGCTATCCGGTTGTCCCGCTCCTTACTCTTACTATCAAGCTTGTTCCTTTACTTGTTGCACTTGTCTAGGATCATACTAGGATCATCTCCACCACTAAAGCTTTCACCTTTACCTTCCGCTTTGCTAAAAAAACTGGAGAAGACATAAAAATTGTGTAGTGTCCATTCACCCCCCCCCCCCCCTCTTGTTCGCTACGATCCATTCAATTGGTATCAGAGCAAGGTTTTCTTGCTCGGGCTTTACCTCCTAAGAAATGGCCGAACAAGAGACGGTTGTGAATGGGTCACCTTCCCTTGAGCCACCCGCTCCATCATCTCCCGTCGGTAGCACAACGGCTACGTTGGATGACCTCAAGAAATTGGATTCATCCATCGTTAGCCAAATGAAGGCAATGATGATGGAGTTGGTTGCTCAAAAGCCAACCCCTATCGTAGATCCTAAGGCAAGTGCAGAGGATACCCCACCAAAAGCTAACCAATTTCCTCTTGTTGATTTTGTCGCGCAATCGACAAAAGATCCACAAAAGGAAGGGCTTGGGGAGACCCGCACTTCAACAAAGGGGAAGGATGAGACACCGGTTGCGGAACGTCTAGGGGGAAATCATGCGGTGCCACCACCAAGTGATTACACCATAAATGTTCCAATACCTATGCCACATATCTTGTCGCATGGTTCACCACCGTTACTTGAATCAAATAGCTTTGAAAATTGGCAATTCTTAATGCGTTCTCATGTGCGCAGCGCATCTACCGAGCTTTGGCGCATCATTGAGGAGGGCTATTCACCACGAGACCCAAAGAGCTTGACAAGAAGAGAAGTGGTGGATGACCAACTCAACGCCACCGCCATCAACATGATCCACATGGCCGTCACGCCCAAGGACCGCGCTCATATTCGCTCGCTCAAGACCGCCAAGGAAGCATGGGATAAACTCGACAAGCTCTTCCTCGAAAATGAGAGCATCCAATGCTCTCGTTTTGATGAAGTGAATAACATGTCCGACAACTTCGTCATGAATGAAGGAGAGACCCCTGATACGCGTGAAGCACACGTCCGTTGGGAAACCCAAGTGGAAGGTGTGATGCGTACAGTAGCAAGTTTCCCTCAGTAAGAAACCAAGGTTTAGGCTAGCAAGGTTGTTTGAAGCAAACACAAGTATGGACCGGTACAGCAAAACTTACATAAGAACATATTGCAAGCATTATAAGACTCTACATTGTCTTCCTTGTTGTTCAAACACCTCACCAGAAAATATCTAGACTCTAGAGAGACCAATCATGCAAACCAAATTTTAACAAGCTCTATGTAGTTCTTCATTAATAGGTGCAAACTACATGATGCAAGAGCTTAAACATGATCTATATGAGCACAACAATTGCCAAGTATAAAATTATTCAAGACATTATACCATTTACCACATGAAGCATTTTCCGATTCCAACCATAATAATGATGAACGGAGCAGTTTCATCCTTCGCCATGAACATTAAAAGTAATGCTAAGAACACATGTGTTCATATGCAACAGCGGAGCGTGTCTCTCTCCCACACAAAGAATGCTAGGATCTGATTTTATTCAAACAAAAATAAAAATAAAAACAAACAGACGCTCCAAGTAAAGCACATAAGATGTGACGGAATAAAAATATAGTTTCACTAGAGGTGACCTGATAAGTTGTCGATGAAGAAGGGATGCCTTGGGCATCCCCAAGCTTAGATGCTTGAGTCTTCTTAAAATATGCAGGGATGAACCACGGGGGCATCCCCAAGCTTAGACTTTTCACTCTTCTTGATCATATTGTATCATCCTCCTCTCTTGACCCTTGAAAACTTTCTCCACACCAAACTCAAAACAAACTCATTAGAGGGTTAGTGCATAATCGAAAATTCACATATTCAGAGGTGACATAATCATTCTTAACACTTCTGGACATTGCACAAAGCTACTGAAAGTTAATGGAACAAAGAAATCATCAAACCTAGCAAAACAGGCAATGCGAAATAAAAGGCAGAATCTGTCAAAACAGAACAGTCCGTAAAGACGAAGTTTTCTGGGGTACTTAACTTGCTCATATGAAAATGCTCAAATTGAATGAAAGTTGAGTAAATATCTGAGGATCATGCACGTAAATTGGCAGATTTTTCTGAGTTACCTACAGATGGGGCGGCTCAATTTCGTGACAGTAAGAATTCTGTTTCTGCGCAGTAATCCAAATCTAGTATCAATCCTACTATCAAAGACTTTACTTGGCACAAGAATGCAATAAAATAAAGATAAGGAGAGGTTGCTACAGTAGTAACAACTTCCAAGACTCAAATATAAAATAAAAGCGCAGAAGTAAAATAATGGGTTGTCTCCCATAAGCGCTTTTCTTTAACGCCGGCCTTTCAGTTAGGCGCCGAAAGTGTGAATCAAGTAACATCAAGAGATGAAGCATCAACATCATAATTTGTTCTAATAATAGAATCATAGGGTAACTTCATTCTATCTAGGGAAGTGTTCCATACCTTTCTTGAGAGGAAATTGATACTTAATATTACCTTCCTTCATATCAATAATAACACCAACAGTTCGAAGAAAAGGTCTTCCCAATATAATGGGACAAGATGCATTGCATTCAATATCCAAGACAACAAAACAAACGGGGACAAGGTTATTGTTAACCGTAATATGAACATTATGAATCCTCCCCAAAGGTTTCTTCACAGCATTATCAGCAAGATTAACATCCAAATAGCAATTTTTCAATGGTGGCAAGTCAAGCATATCATAGATTTTCTTAGGCATAAGAGAAATACTTGCACCAAGATCACATAAAGCATTACAATTAAAATCATTGACCTTCATCTTAATGATGGGCTCCCAACCATCTTCTAACTTCCTAGGAATAGAAGTTTCAAGTTTTAATTTATCTTCCCTAGCTTTTATGAGAGCATTTGTAATATGTTTTGTAAAGGCCAAATTTATAGCACTAGCATTGGGACTTCTAGCAAGTTTTTGTAAGAACTTTATAACTTCAGAGATGTGACAATCATCAAAATCTAAACCATTATGATCTACAACAATGGGATCATTGTCCCCAATATTTTGAAAAATTTCAGCGAGCTTTATCACAAGCAGTTTCAGCAGTTTTAGCAGTTTCAGGCAGTTTTGCACGCTTTGCATTAGGAGTAGAAACATTGCTAACACCAATTATTTTACCATTGATAGTAGGAGGTTTAGGAACATGTGAAGCATCAACATGACTAGTGGCGGTAATAGTCCAAACTTTAGCTACATTATTCTCTTTAGCAAATTTTTCTTCTTTTTCCCACCTAGCATGCAATTCAGCCATCAATCTAATATTATCATTAATTTGAATTTGGATAGCGTTTGCTGTAGCAAATGACTTTCTTTATTTTCATTAGGCATAACTTTCAATTTTAAAAGATCAACATCAGCAGCAAGACTATCAACTTTAGAAGCAAGAATATCAATTTTACCAAGCTTTTCTTCAACAGATTTATTAAAAGCAGTTTGTGTACTAATAAATTCTTTAAGCATGGCTTCAAGACCAGGGGGTACATTCATATTATTGTTGTAAGAATTCCCATAAGAATTACCATAACCGTTACCATTATTAGAAGGATATGGCCTATAGTTGTTACCAGAATTATTCCTATAAGCATTGTTGTTCAAATTATTATTTTTAATGAAGTTCACATCAACATGCTCTTCTTGAGAAACCAATGAAGCTAAAGGAACATTATTAGGATCAACATTAGATCTACCATTCACAAGCATAGACATAATAGCATCAATCTTATCACTCAAGGAGGAGGTTTCTTCAACAGAATTTACCTTCTTACCTTGTGGAGCCCTTTCCGTGTGCCATTCAGAGTAATTTATCATCATATCATCAAGAAGCTTTGTTGCGGAACCTAAGGTGATGGACATAAAAGTACCTCCAGCAGCTGAATCCAATAGGTTCCGCGAAGAAAAATTCAATCATGCATAAAAGGTTTGGATGATCATCCAAGTAGTCAGTCCATGGGTTGGGCAAATTTTGACCAAAGATTTCATTCTTTCCCATGCTTGGGCAACATGCTCATTATCCAATTGCTTAAAATTCATTATGCTACTTCTCAAAGATATAATTTTAGCAGGAGGATAATATCTACCAATGAAAGCATCCTTACATTTAGTCCATGAATCAATACTATTCTTAGGCAAAGATAGCAACCAATCTTTAGCTCTTCCTCTTAATGAGAAAGGAAACAATTTTAATTTTATAATGTCACCATCAACATCCTTATACTTTTGCATTTCACAAAGTTCAACAAAATTATTAAGATGGGCAGCAGCATCATCAGAACTAACACCAGAAAATTGCTCTCTCATAACAAGATTTAGTAAAGCAGGTTTAATTTCAAAAAATTCTGCTGTAGTAGCAGGTGGAGCAATGGGTGTGCATAGGAAATCATTATTATTTGTGCTTGTGAAGTCACACAACTTTGTATTCTCAGGAGTACCCATTTTAGCAATAGTAAATAAAGCGAACTAAATAAAGTAAATGCAAGTAACTAATTTTTTGTATTTTTGATATGGAAAACGCAAACAAGACAGTAAATAAAGTAAAGCAAGTAACTAATTTTTTGTATTTTTGATATAATGAGCAAACAAAGCAGTAAAATAAAATAAAGTAAAGCAAGACAAAAACAAAGTAAAGAGATTGGATGTGGAAGACTCCCCTTGCAGCGTGTCTTGATCTCCCCGGCAACGGCGCCAGAAATTTAGCTTGATACGCGTGAAGCACACGTCCGTTGGGAACCCCAAGTGGAAGGTGTGATGCGTACAGCAGCAAGTTTCCCTCAGTAAGAAACCAAGGTTTATCGAACCAGTAGGAGTCAAGGATCACGTGAAGGTTGTTGGTGGCGGAGTGTAGTGCGGCGCAACACCAGGGATTCCGGCGCCAACGTGGAACCTGCACAACACAAGCAAAATACTTTGCCCCAACGTAACAGTGAGGTTGTCAATGTCACCGGCTTGCTGTAAACAAAGGATTAGATGTATAGTGTGGAAGATGATGTTTGCGAAGAACAGTAAGAACAAGTATTGCAGTAGATTGTCTTTCAGATGTAAAAGAATGGACCGGGGTCCACAGTTCACTAGTGGTGTCTCTCCAATAAGAAATAGCATGTTGGGTGAAAAAATTACAGTTGGGCAATTGACAAATAAAGAGGGCATAACAATGCACATACATATCACGATGACTACTATGAGATTTAATCAGGGCATTACGACAAAGTACATAGACCGCTATCCAGCATGCATCTACGCCTAAAAAGTCCACCTTCGGGTTAGCATCCGCACCCCTTCCAGTATTAAGTTGCAAACAACAGAAAATTGCATTAAGTATGGTGCGTAATGTAATCAGCACAAATATCCTTAGACAAAGCATCGATGTTTTATCCCTAGTGGAAACAACACATCCACAACCTTAGAACTTTCTGTCACTATCCCAGATTCAATGGAGGCATGAACCCACTATCGAGCATAAATACTCCCTCTTGGAGTCACAAGTACCAACTTGGCCAGAGCCTCTACTAGCAACGGAGAGCATGCAAGATCATAAACAACACATAGATGATAGATTGATAATCAACATAACATAGCATTCATAATTCATCGGATCCCAACAAACGCAACATGTAGCATTACAGATAGATGATCTTGATCATGTTAGGCAGCTCACAAGATCCAACAATGATAGCACAATTAGGAGAAGACGACCATCTAGCTACTGCTATGGACCCATAGTCCAGGGGTGAACTACTCACACATCACTCCGGAGGCGACCATGGTAGTGAAGAGTCCTCCGGGAGATGATTCCCCTCTCCGGCAGGGTGCCGGAGGCGATCTCCTGAATCCCCTGAGATGGGATTGGCGGCGGCGTCTCTGGAAGGTTTTCCGTATCGTGGCTCTCGGTACTGGAGTTATTCTCGACGAAGGCTTATGTAGGCGGAAGGGTAGGTCAGGGGGCGCCACGAGGGGCCCACACCACAGGCCGGCGCGGCCAGGGCCTGGGCCGCGCCGCCCTGGTGTGTGGCTGCCTCGTCGCCCCACTTCGTTTCCTCTCTGGACTTCTGGAAGCTTCGTGGAAAAATAAGATCCTGGGCGTTGATTTCATCCAATTCCAAGAATATTTCCTTACTAGGATTTCTGAAACCAAAAACAGCAGAAAACATCAACCGGCTCTTCGGCATCTCGTTAATAGGTTAGTGCCGGAAAATGCATAAATATGACATAAAGTATGTATAAAACATGTGAGTATCATCAATAAAGAATGGACCGGGGTCCACAGTTCACTAGTGGTGTCTCTCCAATAAGAAATAGCATGTTGGGTGAACAAATTACAGTTGGGCAATTGACAAATAAAGAGGGCATAACAATGCACATACATATCACGATGACTACTATGAGATTTAATCAGGGCATTACGGCAAAGTACATAGACCGCTATCCAGCATGCATCTACGCCTAAAAAGTCCACCTTCGGGTTAGCATCCGCACCCCTTCCAGTATTAAGTTGCAAACAACAGACAATTGCATTAAGTATGGTGCGTAATGTAATCAACACAAATATCCTTAGACAAAGCATCGATGTTTTATCCCTAGTGGCAACAACACATCCACAACCTTAGAACTTTCTCGTCACTATCCCGCATTCAATGGAGGCATGAACCCACTATCGAGCATAAATACTCCCTCTTGGAGTCACAAGTACCAACTTGGCCGGAGCCTCTACTAGCAACAGAGAGCATGCAAGAACATAAACAACACATATATGATAGATTGATAATCAACTTGACATAGTATTCCATATTCATCGGATCCCAACAAACACAACATGTAGCATTACAAATAGATGATCTTGATCATGATAGGCAGCTCACAAGATCTAACATGATAGCACAATGAGGAGAATACAACCATCTAGCTACTGCTATGGACCCATAGTCCAAGGATGAACTACTCACACATCAATCCGGAGGCAATCATGGTGATGAAGAGTCCTCCGGGAGATGATTCTCCTCTCCGGCAGGGTGCCGGAGGCGACCTCCTGAATCCCCCGAGATGGGATTGGCGGCGGCGGCGTCTCTGGAAGGTTTTCCGTATCGTGGCTCTCGGTACAGGTGTTTTCGCAACGGAGGCTTTAAGTAGGCGGAAGGGTAGGGTTGGACGCGGCGCGAGGGCCCCACACCATAGGGCGGCGCGGGGCCCACCCTGGCCGCGCGGCCCTGTGGTGTCGGTGCCTCGTCGCCCCACTTCGTAACTCCTTCGGTCTTCTGGAATCTCCGTGGAAAAATAAGACCCTGGGCGTTGATTTCGTCCAATTCCGAGAATATTTCCTTTGTAGGATTTCTGAAACCAAAAACAGCAGAAAGCAGCAACTGGCTCTTTGGCATCTCGTCAATAGGTTAGTGCCGGAAAATGCATAATAATGACATAAAGTGTGTATAAAACATGTGAGTATCATCATAAAAGTAGCATGGAACATAAGAAATTATAGATACGTTTGAGACGTATCAACCCCCGAAGAAATGTATCGGCGCCTCATCGCTCTCGCCGTACAAATGCAAGATCTTGGAGCAACGTTTGTGGAAGACCATTGGATCAAGCGCAAGTTCTACAACGCTCTCCTCCCTTGTAAGAGCAAACGT
>NC_061514.1:101528333-101547588 GCF_022539505.1 Lolium rigidum | reverse complement strand
TAGCACTCAAGCAATTTACTTTGGAATGGCGGAGAAATACCATGTAGTAGGTAGGTATGGTGGACACAAGTGGCATAGTGTTTGGCTCAAGGATTTTGGATGCATGAGAAGTATTCCCTCTCGATACAAGGTTTAGGCTAGCAAGGTTGTTTAAAGCAAACACAAGTATGAACTGGTACAGCAAAACTCACATAAAAGACATATTGTAAGTATTATAAGACTCTACACCGTCTTCCTTGTTGTTTGACCCTTACTAGAAAATATCTAGACCTTAGAGAGACCAATTATGCAAACCAAATTTTAGCAAGCTCTATGTATTTCTTTACTAGCAAATATATGATGCAAGAGCTTAAACATGAGCACAACAATTGCCAAGTATCACATTATTCAAGTTATTATACCAATTACCACATGTAGCATTTCCCGTTTCCAACCATATAACAATTTAACGAAGTAGTTCAACCTTCGCCATGAACATTATGAGTAAAGCCTAAGGACATATTTGTCCATATGAAACAGTAGAGCGTGTCTCTCTCCCACACAATGAATGCTAGAATCCAACTTTATTCAAACAAAACAAAAATAAAAACATACAGACGCTCCAAGTAAAGCACATAAGATGTGATGGAATAAAAATATAATTTCATTAGAGGAACCTGATAATGTTGTCGATGAAGAAGGGGATGCCTTGGGCATCCCCAAGCTTAGACGCTTGAGTCTTCTTGAAATATGCGAGGGTGAACCACCGGGGCATCCCCAAGCTTAGAGCTTTCACTCTCCTTGATCATATTGTATCATCCTCCTCTCTTGATCCTTGAAAACTTCCTCCACACCAAACTCAAAACAACTCATTAGAGGGTTAGTGCATAATCAAAATTCACATGTTCGAGAGGTGACATAATCATTCTTAACACTTCTGGACATTGCACAAAGCTACTGAAAGTTAATGGAATAGAAAAATCCATCAAGCATAGCAAAACAGGCAATGCGAAATAAAAGGCAGAATCTGTCAAAACAGAACAGTCCGTAAAGACGAATTTTATAGGTGCACCAGACTTGCTCAGATGAAAATGCTCAAATTGAATGAAAGTTGCGTACATATCTGAGGATCACTCAAGTAAATTGGCAGAATTTTCTGAGTTACCTACAGAGACTACTGCTCAAATTCGTGACAGAAAGAAATCTGTTTCTGCGCAGCAATCCAAATCTAGTATGAACCTTACTATCAAAGACTTTACTTGGCACAAAAATGCAACAAAACTAAGATAAGGAGAGGTTGCTACAGTAGTAACAACTTCCAAGACTCAAATATAAAACAAAAGTGTGTAGTAAAATCATGGGTTGTCCCCATAAGCGCTTTTCTTTAACGCCTTTCAGCTAGGCGTAGAAAGTGTATATCAAGTAACATCAAGAGACGAAGCATCAACATCATAATTTGTTCTAATGATAGAATCAAAAGGTAACTTCATTCTCTTTCTAGGGAAGTGTTCCATACCTTTCTTGAGAGGAAATTGTTATTTAATATTACCTTCCTTCATATCAATAATAGCACCAACAGTTCGAAGAAAAGGTCTTCCCAATATAATGGGAGAAGATGCATTGCATTCAATATCCAAGACAACAAAATCAACGGGGACAAGGTTATTATTAACCGTAATGCGAACATTATCAACTCTCCCCAAAGGTTTCTTTGTAGAATTATCAGCAAGATTAACATCCAAATAACAATTTTTCAATGGTGGCAAGTCAAGCATATTATAGATTTTCCTAGGCATAACGGAAATACTTGCAGCAAGATCACATAAAGCATTACAATCAAAGTCATTGACCTTCATCTTAATGATGGGCTCCCAACCATCCTCTAACTTCCTAGGAATAGAAGCTTCGCGTTCTAATTTCTCTTCTCTAGCTTTTATGAGAGCATTTGTAATATGTTTTGTGAAGGCCAAATTTATAGCACTAGCATTAGGACTTTTAGCAAGTTTTTGTAAGAACTTTATAACTTCAGAGATGTGGCAATCATCAAAATCTAAACCATTATGATCTAAAGCAATGGGATCATTGTCCCCAATGTTGGAAAAAATTTCAGCAGTTTTATCACGAGCGGTTTCAGCAGTTTTAGCAGTTTTCGACAGTTTTGCAGGCTTTGCATTAGAAGTAGAAACATTGCCAACACCAATTATTTTACCATTGATAGTAGGAGGTGCAGCAACATGTGGAGCATTAGCATTACTAGTGGTGGTAATAGTCCAAACTTTATCTATATTATCTTCTTTAGCATTTTCTTCTTTCTCCCACCTAGCACGCAATTCGGCCATCAATCTTATATTCTCATTAATTCTAACTTGGATGGCGTTTGCAGTAGCAAATGACACAATATCTTTATCTTCATTAGGCATAACTTTCGATTTCAAAAGATCAACATCAGCAGCAAGACTATCGACTTTAGAAGCAAGTATATCAATTTTCCCAAGCTTTTCTTCAACAGATTTGTTAAAAGCAGTTTGTGCACTAATAAATTCTTTAAGCATGGCTTCAAGTCCAGGGGTGTATTCCTATTATTGTTGTAAGAATTTCCATAAGAATTACCATAACCGTTACCATTATTATAAGGATATGGCCTATAGTTGTTACTAGAATTGTTCTGATAAGCATTGTTGTTGAAATTATTATTTTTAATGAAGTTCACATAACATGTTCTTCTTGAGCAACCAATGAAGCTAACGGAACATTATTAGGATCAACATTAGTCCTACCATTCACAAGCATAGACATAATAGCATCAATCTTATCACTCAAGGAAGAGGTTTCTTCAACAGAATTTACCTTCTTACCTTGTGGAGCTCTTTCCGTGTGCCATTCAGAGTAATTAATCATCATATTATCAAGAAGCTTCGTTGCGGCGCCTAGAGTGATGGACATAAAGGTACCTCCAGCAGCTGAATCCAATAGGTTCCGTGAAGAAAAATTCAGATCCTGCATAAAAGGTTTGGATGATCATCCAAGTAGTCAGTCCATGGGTTGGGCAATTTTTAACCAAAGATTTCATTCTTTTCCATGCTTGTGCAACATGCTCAGTATCCAATTGCTTAAAATTCATTATGCTACTTCTCAAAGATATAATTTTAGCACGAGGATAATATCTACCAATGAAAGCATCCTTACATTTAGTCCATGAATCAATACTATTCTTAGGCAGAGATAGCAACCAATCTTTAGCTCTTCCTCTTAATGAGAAAGGAAACAATTTTAATTTTATAATGTCACCATCTACATCGTTATACTTTTGTATTTCACATAGTTCAACAAAATTATTAAGATGGGCAGCAGCATCATCAGAACTAATACCAGAAAATTGCTCTCTCATAACAAGATTTAGTAAAACAGGTTTAATTTCAAAGAATTATGTTGTAGTAGCAGGTGGAGCAATAGGTGTGCATAAGAAATCATTATTATTTGTGTTTGTGAAGTCACACAACTTAGTATATTCAGGAGTACCCATTTTAGCAATAGTAAATAAAGCAAACTAGATAAAGTAAATGCGAGTAACTAATTTTTTTGTGTTTTTAATATGGAGAACAAGATAGTAAATAAAGTAAAACTAGCAACTAATTTTTTTGTGTTTTGATTTAGTGCAGCAAACAAAGTAGTAAATAAAAGTAAAGCAAGACAAAAACAAAGTAAAGAGATTGGAAGTGGAGACTCCCCTTGCAGCGTGTCTTGATCTCCCCGGCAACGGCGCCAGAAAAAGAGCTTGATACGCGTACAGCACGCGTCCGTTGGGAACCCCAAGAGGAAGGTGTGATGCGTACAGCGGCAAGTTTTCCCTCGGTAAGAAACCAAGGTTTATCGAACCGGTAGGAGCCAAGAAGCACGTTGAAGGTTGATGGCAGCGGAGTGTAGTGCGGCGCAACACCGGGGATTCCGGCGCCAACGTGGAACCTGCACAACACAACCAAATTACTTTGCCCCAACGTGACGGTGAGGTTGTCAATCTCACCGGCTTGCTTGTAACAAAGGATTAGATGTATAGTGTGGATGATGATGTTTGTAGAGAACAGTAGAACGAGTATTGCAGTAGATTGTATTCGATGTAAAAGAATAGACCGGGGTCCACAGTTCACTAGTGGTGTCTCTCCCATAAGATAAATAGCATGTTGGGTGAACAAATTACCGTTGGGCAATTGACAAATAAAGAGGGCATGACCATGCACATACATGTTATGATGAGTATTGTGAAATTCAATTGGGCATTACGACAAAGTACATAGACCGCTATCCGAGCATGCATACGTGCCTAAAAAGTCCACCTTCAGGTTATCATCCGAACCCCCTCCAGTATTAAGTTGCAAACAACAGACAATTGCATTAAGTATGGTGCGTAATGTAATCAACAAATACATCCTTAGACATAGCATTTATATTTTATCCCTAGTGGCAACAGCACATCCACAACCTTAGGGGTTGCTGTCACTCCCACAGATTTAATGGAGACATGAACCCACTATCGAGCATAAATACTCCCTCTTGGAGTTACAAGTATCAACTTGGCTAGAGCCTCTACTAGCAACGGAGAGCATGCAAGATCATAAACAACACATAGATAATAGATTGATAATCAACATAACATAGCATTCACTATTCATCGGATCCCAACAAACGCAACATGTAGCATTACAAATAGATGATCTTGATCATGTTAGGTAGCTCACAAGATCTAACAATGATAGCACAATTAGGAGAAGACGACCATCTAGCTACTGCTATGGACCCATAGTCCAGGGGTGAACTACTCACACATCACTCCGGAGGCGACCATGGCGGTGAAGAGTCCTCCGGGAGATGATTCCCCTCTCCGGCAGGGTGCCGGAGGCGATCTCCTGAATCCCCGAGATGGGATTGGCGGCGGCGGCGTCTCTGGAAGGTTTTCCGTATCGTGGCTCTCGGTACTAGAACTATTATCGACGAAGGCTTAAGTAGGCGGAAGGGTAGGTCAGGGGGCGCCACGAGGGCCCCACACGCCAGGGCCGCGCGGCCAGCACCTGGGCCGCGCCGCCCTGTTGTGTGGGCGCCTCGTCGCCCCACTTCGTTTCCTCTCCGGACTTCTGGAAGCTTCGTGGAAAAATAAGATCCTGGGTGTTGATTTCGTCCAATTGCGAGAATATTTCCTTACTAGGATTTCTGAAACCAAAAACAGCAGAAAACAGCAACTGGCTCTTCGGCATCTCGTTAATAGGTTAGTGCCGGAAAATGCATAAATATGACATAAAGTATGTATAAAACATGTGAGTATCATCATAAAAGTAGCATGGAACATAAGAAATTATCGATACGTTGGAGACGTATCATGATCCCATGGAAATGCGTGTCAGTTGGTTTTAAGTTCGCCAGGGATATGTTCATTTTCCTCAATGTATCTGCATACATAAGGTTTAAGTTGCTGCCTCCATCTATGAATACTCGTGAAACATCGAACCCTGCGATTACTGCTGGTAAAATCAATGCTGATTGCCCTGGTCGAGGAACTTGTTGTGGATGGTCTGCTATCGTGAAGCCAATATCTTGTCCCGACCAATTTAGGTAATCGATTGTTGGTGGAGGCATCTTCTCTGCCATGAATACTTGTCGCGAAATTACCTTCTGAGCTCTGTTAGACGGCCTAGCTTTCTGAATCATCGAGACCGCACCGTTGGTGTCGATATAAGGAGGTGGGTTTGGAGCTGCCGCTATTTGTAACTGGTGTCGATTTGCATCCGTAATTGCGGGAGGAGGCGGAAGGTGGATCTCACTCCTTGGCCCTTGGGGATTTCTATTCATTGCTTGCGTGTTAGCTTGCCCTCCAAACCTCAGCATTGCTTGAAAATTTCGACAATCCTTCTGCAGATGACCTAACTGCCTCTTTCCATTATTGTCGAGATAAAAATGCATCTGACACGGTCCGTTCATCATATCCTCGGGAGATACATATGATCTCCGGAACCTTGGTCCATTATTTTGCCTGTTGTTACGGGAGTCATCTCTATTATCACCTCGCTGCTCGCCACTGCTCTGATAATCATCTCGATTGTTTCCTCCATTGTTTCCTCGAAATCCAGCCGATATTTGGCCAGGAGCATCATTATTTGAGAACTGTTGGGGAAATCGTCGTCTATTTTGGTAGTTTCGACTACGCTCCTCTTCAGGCGACCTGTGTCGCTTGTTGTGAACAACATCTTCTCCATCTGCCCACCTGTTCGCTATTTCCATCAACGCTGGTATTGTCTTTGGGTTGGTTCTTCCCAAATCCTCGACAAATCTCCCCTTCGAATTCCAGCCACGAACGCATCTATTGCTCTCTCGTCAGATATGTTTTCTGCCGAGTTTTTGATAATATTCCACCTCTGGATGTACTTTCTCATTGATTCATCATACTTCTGCCTGCGAGCCCTCAACTCCTCTAATGATGCAGGTTTTTTGCATGTGGATCGAAAATTCTTCACAAAGATATCCTCGAAACTTTTCCAATTGTCGATAGATCCCGGAGGTAATTTCTTTATCCACGATCGCGCGGCTCCACTCAAGTGCACTTGGACATTGCATGAATGTTGCTCTGGTTCCGCCTATCAGTTTTACTGTCTCGAGGTAATCAACTAACCAGTCCTCAAGATCTTGCAGACCATCGAATTTTTTTAAATTATCGGGTAACTTAAACCCTGAAGGAACTCGAGTTTTCCGGACCCGTCTTATAAAGCACGGTAACCCACACATATCCTCTTCGTCTATTTCTGGAGAATGCTGATGTTCCCTTCTATTTTGTCGCGCTCTGTCTACCCGTGCTTGAGTTGCTGCGTCTCTTGCTCCACTTGTTTTCTCGGGACCTGGTACTGCTGCAGTAGGTCGTGGACTATTTTGCCTTGCGGATCCTGCAGGGGGTGAATTCACAAATGCCGTTCCCATGGCTCCAACTCCTACCATGGCCATATTATACAATGCTTCTCTTGGATCTCCGGGAGGTGGCCTCGACGCGAGGATGAAGGCTTGCGTCGCCATGTATCCAACTTCTGGTGTTTTGGGAATAATATTCCCCCTTGTGCCGATCGACATAAAGGACATGTCGAGGTTTTGAACCAAATTCTCCCTCTCCATCTCAGGTATATTTTGCAGGCGAGATCTCGCTCTATTTCGAGCTGCTCTGTGACTATCTCCCGAAGTGCCAGATTGTCGACTCAAATCCTCTCTTCGCCTGCTTGACGCGGAAGCCGCTTCTTGCCTCCTATCCAGCTCGATTTTCTGTTTCTCGAGCTCTCGCCTGGTCCATGCAAGTCTATATTGGTATGCTTGTAACTCTTTAGGTGTCGCTGTTATGGTCATTGGCTCTATGCCATTGATAGCTCTTGCAACTCGATCCCACACTGCCTGCGGAAATTGCACCATCTCTCGTGTTCCAGGTCCAATATATTTTGTTCCCAAACCTCGCGTGAGATCTGCGGGATCGACGTATAGATTTCCCGCATCGTCGAAGTTCTCTGATGTCTCCTCCTGTGGGCGACTTGGTTCTCCAATTGCATAGATCTGATGATATTTTGGATTTTGAACTTTGTCGAGATTTGTGACACCATCATATAGATCGGTGAAGACCTCTCCGACGATAATGGATCTGTCGATGAAGTTGAAGCTGTCGGTGATGCTCGAGTCATCGCTTATATCGGAGTCCGCAGATGACTCGAAGGACATGTCGTTGAAGATCTTGGCGAGTTTTTCACTTGCCGTAGTGTTGATGAAGCGTGGCAGCGAGATCTCCTCGTCGCCTGTCTCAGTCGATGACGTGGAATCCGAAAAATCGGAATCAATCTCCGATAATCCCGATGAGATCGGAATTTCGAGACGATACGATCCTTCTTTTTCGACGCGGATTTGGAACTTGCCGAATGTCATCTCCATAGGCTCCTCCAGATACGCATATGCATCCAAACGGGAGGGCGGGTGAGGAACAAAATCGACTAGACCAGTTTCGATCTGTTTACCTCTGTCCATCGCGTTGCTTGCTGTCGAACAAGTCGACGATCTTGAACGTGCCATCGAGATCAGCTCCTTGTCGCCTCTAATTCCCACAGACGGCACCAATTGACAAGGGATTAACTTATCAATGCCTACGTATTGTAGACTAGGGTTGAGTTGGAAGTAGAGGGCAAGTAGATCTTGAAGGTTTCAGCCGAAAAGTACTCGACGAATAAAAGACTAGGGTTCTGTTGAAAATGGATTCGATCCTCTCTTTGTCCCTCGACTCCCCCTTATATAGGAGGTGGAGTCGAGGGTTTCGTGTTACACAAGATTACATATTCCGGGAAACTCTCTGAGTTCAACCCGTAAAGTCATACATCTCTATATTTCCTAATACAGCTCTATCCTTCCTTAATACTAATTGGGCTTCCGAGCTTCATGAACTTCGACTTGTGGGCCTTCCATAAACACCGGGTACCATCTTTGGCAGGCCCATTGGGGATGCCTATGTCACTGAGTTCGATAAACCTTGGGTGATTCACTTAAGGGAAACTTGCTGCTGTTCTACAAACCTCTGCTCTTGGAGGCCCAACACTGTCTACAGGAATAGAAGCGTGCGTAGACATCAAGCTATTTTCTGACGCCGTTGCCGGGGAGGTAAGGTAAAAGGTATTCACATCCTCCGACTACTAAGCTATTTCCTAGCACTGTTGCCGGTGTGTGAGTGGTCGAAGCTATTTCCTTTAGATTCTGCAATTATATCTTTTTGTTTCTTTTTTTATTTCACTAGTTAGGCTTAATGGAAAACAACAGCAAAATTAGAGAGCTTTATAGTATTTATCTTGAGTTAGGACATGAGGTGTTTGAAGAGAAAATTAAAAAACCTATGGAACTTTATATGCATGCTAATGGCAATGTTATTAGTATGAATGCTTTGAACACCATTGTTGCTAATGCTATGGAAAATTCTAAGCGTGGGGAAGCTGGTTTTGATGAGCATGATATTTTTAGTCCCCCAAGCATGGAGGAGAAAATTTACTTTGATGATACTTTACCTCCTATATATGATGATTACAATGATGACTATCATATTTTCAGTCCACCTACTATTGAGGACAAAATTAATTATGATTACAATATGCCTCCTATATATGATGATTATGGTGATGAGAATAATAATGATAGATATTTTATTGAATTTGCTCCCACTACAATTAATAGTAATGACTATGCTTATGTGGAGAGTAATAATTTTATGCATGTAGATCATGATAAGAATGTTTCATGTGATAGTTATATTGTTGAGTTTGTTCATGATGCTACTGAAAATCTTTATGAGAGAGGACAATATGGTTGTAGGGATTTTCATGTTACTTAAACACCTCTCTTTTTGCCGAAAATCTTGAAGTTGCGCTTGTCTTGTTTTCCTATGCTTATTGCATTATGCTTACATGACTTGTTTATTTACAAGATTCCTTTTCATAAGAAGTGGGTTAGACATAAAAGTGTTTCTTATTTGCTTTTGATGCTCTCTTTTGCTTCAACTCTTATTTCTTGCGAGAGCATTGCTGTCTACTGTTGGCTTCTTTTCCTGTAGACAGTGTTGGGCCTCCAAGAGCAGAGGTTTGTAGAACAGCAGCAAGTTTTCCCTTAAGTGGATCACCCAAGGTTTATCGAACTCAGGGAGGAAGAGGTCAAAGATATCCCTCTCAAACAACCCTGCAATCATGATACAAGAAGTCTCTTGTGTCCCCAACACACCTAATACACTTGTCAGATGTATAGGTGCACTAGTTCGGCGAAGAGATAGTAAAATGCAAGTAATATGGATGTATATGAGCGGTAATAGCAATCTGAAATAAAGATGGCAGCGAGTAAACATGCAGCAGAACTTGTTGGAAACGGTGTTTCAATGCTTAGAAACAAGGCCTAGGGATTATACTTTCACTAGTGGACACTCTCAACATTGCAATCATATTGGAATATAAATATGCACTTCACTATGCTATTCTGAATTACTCTTTGGCAAGATAACGAACACTAATTCATCATGTAGGCAAGCCTTAAAGATGTATTCCCAAGTACTAATAAACACCCCACGGTGTCACTGTGAGCATTCGTAGGAGGTACTAACACACCACAATTTCATAGAGACATCCGACTCAAATCATAACCCAGTGAATAAGTATTCTGTGAAATATAGCCTAAGAGACCCACACGGTGCACACACTGTCACCTTTACACACGTGGGACAAGGAGTCTCCGGAGATCACATAAGTAAAATCCACTTGAATAGCATAACGACATCTTGATTACAAAGCTCATCATATGGATCTCAATCATGTAAGGCAGCTCATGAGATAATTGTATTGAAGTACATGGGAGAGAGATTAACCACATAGCTATCGGTACAGCACTTAGCCTCGATGGAGAACTACTCCCTCCTCATGGGAGACAGCAGCGGCGATGAAGATGGCGGTGGTGTCGATGGAGATGCCTTCCGGGGGCAATTCCCCGTCCCGGCGGCGTGCCGGAACAGAGACTTTTGTCCCCCAGATCTTGGCTTCACGATGGCGGCGGCTCTGGAAGATTTCTCCTACCGTGGCTTATTCATATCGAAGATTTAGGTCAGGGAGGCTTAAATAGGCGAAGAGTCGGAGTCGGGAGGGCCACGGTGGAGCCACACACCAGGGGGCGCCCCCCCTTGGCCGCGCCGCCACCACGTGTGGGGCCCACCTGGCTCTCCTCTGGCCCCTCTTCGGTGCTTTGGAAGCTTCCTTGAAATATAAGATACTGGGCGTTGATTTCGTCCAATTCCAAGAATATTTCCTTACTAGGATTTCTGAAACCAAAAACAGCAGAAAACAGGAACTGGCACTTCGGCATCTCGTCAATAGGTTAGTTCCGGAACATGCATCAAAACGATGTAAAGTGTGAACAAAACATGTAGGTATTGTCATAAAACAAGCAGGGAACATCAAAAATTATAGATACGTTGGAGACATATCAGCATCCCCAAGCTTAGTTCCTACTCGTCCTCGAGTAGGTAAACGATAACAAAGATAATTTCTGAAGTGACATGCTACTTACATAATCTTGATCATACTATTGCAAAGCATATGAGATGAATGAAGTGATTCAAAGCAATGGTAAGGACAATGACTAAACAACTGAATCATATATCAAAGACTTTTCATGAATAGTACTTTCAAGACAAGCATCAATAAGTCTTGCATAAGAGTTAACTCATAAAGCAATAAATTCAAAGTTAAGGCATTGGAGCAACACAAAGGAAGATTAAGTTTCAGCGGTTGCTTTCAACTTTCAACATGCATATCTCATGGATAATTGTCAACATAAAGTAAAATAATAAGTGCAATAAGCAAGTAAGTAAGAATCAATGCACAGTTAACAAAAGTGTTTGCTTCTAAGATAGAAAGAAGTAGGTGAACTGACTCAACATAAAAGTAAAAGAATGTCCCTTCAAAGAGGGAAGCATGGATTGCTATATTTGTGCTGGAGCTTTTATTTTGAAAACAAGAAACAATTTTGTCAACGGTAGTAATAAAGCATATGTGTTATGTATAAGATATCCTACAAGTTGCAAGCCTCATGCATAGATTACCAATAGTGCCCGCACCTTGTCCTAATTAGCTCGGATTTACATGGATTATCATTGCATACATATGTTTTAACCAAGTATCACAAAGGGATACCTCTATGCCGCCTGTACAAAGGTCTAAGGAGAAAGCTCACATTGGATTTCTCGCTTTTGATTATTCTCAACTTAGACATCCATACCGGGACAACATAGACAACAGATAATGGACTCCTCTTTAATGCATAAGCATTCAACAACAAATAATATTCTCATAAGAGATTGAGGATTGTTGTCCAAACTGAAACTTCCACCATGGAACATGGCTTTAGTTAGCGGCCCAATGTTCTTCTCTAACAATATGCATACTCAAACCATTCAACTCATGATAAATCACCCTTACTTCAGAAAAGACGAACATGCATAGCAACTCACATGATATTCAACAAAGATAGTTGATGGCGTCCCCAGAAACATGGTTATCGCTCAACAAGCAACTTATTAGGAAATAAGATACATAAGTACACATTCAATACCACAATAGTTTTTAAGCTATTTTCCCATGAGCTATATATTGCAAAGACAAAGGAATGGAATTTTAAAGGTAGCACCCAAGCAATTTACTTTGGAATGGCATAGAAATACCATGTAGTAGGTAGGTATGGTGGACACAAATGGCATAGTTTTTGGCTCAAGGATTTCGGATGCACGAGAAGTAATCCCTCTCAATACAAGGCTTAGGCTAGCAAGGTTGTTTGAAGCAAACACAAGTATGAACCGGTAACGCAAAGCTTACATAAGAACATATTGCAAGCATTATAAGACTCTACATTGTCTTCCTTGTTGTTCAAACCCATACCAGAAAATATCTAGACTTTAGAGAGACCAATCATGCAAACCAGACTTTAGCAATCTCTATGTATCTCTTCACTAATAGGTGCAAAGTATATGATGCAAGAGCTTAAACATGATCCATATGAGCACAACAATTGCCAAGTATCAAATTATTCAAGAAATTATACCAATTACCACATGTAGCATTTTCTGTTTCCAACCATATAACAATTAACGAAGCAGTTTCAACCTTCGCCATGAACATTAAGAATAAAGCTAAGAACATATGTGTTCATATGCAACAGCGGAGCATGTCTTTCTCCCACACAATGAATGCTAGGATCCAATTTTATTCAAACAAAACAAAAATAAGAACATACAGACGCTCCAAGTAAAGCACATAAGATGTGATGGAATAAAAATATAGTTTCACTAGAGGAACCTGATAATTTGTCGATGAAGAAGGGGATGCCTTGGGAATCCCCAAGCTTAGATGCTTGAGTCTTCTTGAAATATGCAGGGATGAACCACGGGGGCATCCCCAAGCTTAGAGCTTTCACTATCCTTGATCATATTGTATCATCCTCCTCTCTTGATCCTTGAAAACTTCCTCCACACCAAACTCAAAACAAACTCATTAGAGGGTTAGTGCATAATCAAAAATTCACATGTTCAGAGGTGACATAGTCATTCTTAACACTTCTGGACATTGCACAAAGCTACTGAAAGTTAATGGAATAAAGAAATCCATCAAACATAGCAAAACAGGCAATGCGAAATAAAAGGCAGAATCTGTCAAAACAGAACATTCCGTAAAGACAAATTTTTCTGGGGCACTTACCTTGCTCAGAAGAAAATGCTCAAATTCAATGAAAGTTGCGCGCATATCTGAGGATTACTCACGTAAATTGGCAGATTTTTCTGAGTTACCTACACAGAATACTACTCAAATTCGTGACAGCAAGAAATCTGTTTCTGCGCAGTAATCCAAATCTAGTATGAACCTTACTATCAAAGACTTTACTTGGCACAACAATGCAACAAAATAAAGATAAGGAGAGGTTGCTACAGTAGTAAGAACTTCCAAGACTCAAATATAAAATAAAAGTGCAGAAGTAAAATCATGGGTTGTCTCCCATAAGCGCTTTTCTTTAACGCCTTTCAGCTAGGCGCAGAAAGTGTGAATCAAGTGACATCAAGAGACGAAGCATCAACATCATAGTTTGTTCTAATAATAGAATCAAAAGGTAACTTCATTCTCTTTCTAGGGAAGTGTTCCATACCTTTCTTGAGAGGAAATTGATATTTAATATTGTCTTCCTTCATATCAATAATAGCACCAACAGTTCGAAGAAAAGGTCTTCACAATATAATGGGACAAGATGCATTGCATTCAATATCCAAGACAACAAAATCAACGGGGACAAGGTTATTGTTAACCGTAATGCAAACATTATCAATCCTCCCCAAAGGTATCTTTGTAGAATTATCAGCAAGATTAACATCCAAATAACAATTTTTCAATGGTGGCAAGTCAAGCATATTATAGATTTTCCTAGGCATAACGGAAATACTTGCACCAAGATCACATAAAGCATTACAATCAAAATCATTGACCTTCATCTTAATGATGGGCTCCCAACCATCTTCTAACTTCCTAGGAATAGAAGTTTCAAGATTTAATTTCTCTTCTCTAGCTTTTATGAGAGCATTTGTAATATGTTTTGTAAAGGCCAAATTTATAGCAGTAGCATTAGGACTTCTAGCAAGTTTTTGTAAGAACTTTATAACTTCAGAGATGTGACAATCATCAAAATCTAAACCATTATGATCTAAAGCAATGGGATCATTGTCCCCAATATTTGAAAAAATTTCAGCAGTTTTATCAAGCAGTTTCAGGCAGTTTTGCAAGCTTTGCATTAGGAGTAGAAACATTGCCAACACCAATTATTTTACCATTGATAGTAGGAGGTGTAGCAACATGTGAAGCATTATCATTACTAGTGGTGGTAATAGTCCAAACTTTGGCTATATTATTCTCTTTAGCATCTTCTTCTTTTTCCCACCTAGCACGCAATTCGGCCATCAATCTTATATTCTCATTAATTCTAACTTGGATGGCGTTTGTTGTAGCAAATGACTTAATATCTTTATTTTCATTAGGCATAACTTTCAATTTCAAAAGATCAACATCAACAGCAAGACTATCAACTTTAGAAGCAAGTATATCAATTTTACCAAGCTTTTCTTCAACAGATTTGTTAAAATCAGTTTGTGTACTAATAAATTCTTTAAGCATGGCTTCAAGACCAGGGGGTACATTCCTATTATTGTTGTAAGAATTTCCATAAGAATTACCATAACCATTACCATTATTAGAAGGATATGGCCTATAGTTGTTACTAGAATTATTCCTATAAGCATTGTTGTTGAAATTATTATTTTTAATGAAGTTCACATCAACATGTTCTTCTTGGGCAACCAATGAAGCCAAAGGAACATTATTAGGATCAACATTAGTCCTACCATTCACAAGCATAGACATAATAGCATCAATCTTATCACTCAAGGAGGAGGTTTCTTCAACAGAATTTACCTTCTTACCTTGTGGAGCTCTTTCCGTGTGCCATTCAGAGTAATTAATCATCATATTATCAAGAAGCTTTGTTGCGGCGCCTAAAGTGATGGACATAAAAGTACCTCCAGCAGCTGAATCCAATAGGTTCCGTGAAGAAAAATTCAATCCTGCATAAAAGGTTTGGATGATCATCCATGGGTAGGGCAATTTTTAACCAAAGATTTCATTCTTTCCCATGCTTGGGCACCATGCTCATTATCCAATTGCTTAAAATTCATTATGCTACTTCTCAAAGATATAATTTTAGCAGGAGGATAATATCTACCAATGAAAGCATCCTTACATTTAGTCCATGAATCAATACTATTCTTAGGCAAAGATAGCAACCAATCTTTAGCTCTCCCTCTTAAGGAGAAAGGAAATAATTTTAATTTTATAATGTCACCATCTACATCCTTATACTTTTGAATTTCACATAGTTCAACAAATTTATTAAGATGGGCAGCAGCATCATCAGAACTAACACCAGAAAATTGCTCTCTCATAACAAGATTCAGTAAAGCAGGTTTAATTTCAAAAAATTCTGCTGTAGTAGCAGGTGGAGCAATAGGTGTGCATAAGAAATCATTATTATTTGTGTTAGTAAAGTCACACAACTTAGTATTTTCAGGAGTACCATTTTAGCAATAGTAAATAAAGAAAACTAGATAAATTAAATGCAAGTAGCTAATTTTTTTGTGTTTTTAATATGGAGAACGCAAACAAGATAGTAAATAAAGTAAAGCAAGTAACTAATTTTTTTTGTGTTTTTTTATATAATGCAGCAAACAAAGTGGTAAATAAAATAAAACAAGACAAAAACAAAAACAAAGTAAAGAGATTGGAAGTGGAGACTCCCCTTGCAGCGTGTCTTGATCTCCCCGGCAACGGCGCCAGAAAATAGCTTGCTGTCTACTGTTGGCTTCTTTTCCTGTAGACAGTGTTGGGCCTCCAATAGCAGAGATTTGTAGAATAGCAGCAAGTTTTCCCTTAAGTGGATCATCCAAGGTTTATCGAACTCAGGGAGGAAGAGGTCAAAGATATCCCTCTCAAGCAACCCTGCAATCACGATACAAGAAGTCTCTTGTGTCCTGTAATGTCCCAGGTTTAGAGACGATCGAGGGGTAGATTTTAGAAAGGGATGTGCATTGCATGGTAAATTCTGGGGAAATTTCGCGCTTTTAAATAAAAACTGCATCGAAGGGGAACAAGTTTCTCTCTCGACACCTTACAGGGTTAGGGTTTCGAGAGTGCGACAAACTTGCATCTCACTTAACTAGTGTAGGGTTTTGAGAAGAGAGGGGAGAGTTTGCATCAAACTTAAGTTGCATGATTGAATTCTAAATTAAGATGTATGATTGAAGTCAAACCAAATTTGAATTTGAATTTCAAATTCAAACCACAAATGGATATCTCATTATTCACACTTGAGCTAATTCAATAAACAATTATAAGTAATCAAGAATATAAATAGAACAACAATTATAAAAAGCTCATTAAGGAAAATTGAGCTTTATTGATCTTCACACAAGATACAATGTCAATTACAATATCCAGAATTGAGATGTAAATTTACAACACATTACAAGAATTGGAGAAATAGAAAATTAAAAGAAAAAGAAAAGAAAATTACAAAATATGAATCTGTTCTAAATACTACAATGTGAATATCAACTAATCTTGAGCTTGATGATCATCATGTCTATTTGATCAACTTTTTGATCCCTGCACACAATCACAAAGAAAGCAAGTTATGCCAAGTGGCATAGCCACTTGGCAGGTTAGAAACTAAATGAAAAGGGTGTGGATATGATCAAAGCTGCCGAGCTGATCTTCTCACAGCTCAAGTCCCAAGCCTCTGGTACACACATACACACAGGCAGCACACACAGCATGTGTGCATGCACAACAGCACCACACACACAGTGAGTCACCAAAGTGAACTGGTGGATCTATCGACCAGGGAAGCAAGGCAGGCTAGGTATAAAACCTTTTCACCAAGCCAAAACCCTAGCAGCTCCATCGGCAGAGTCTCCAGGGTAAGAACACAAGCACAGCAAGAACAGCTCGAACAGCCACTGCTGTTCAACACAATTCCACCACCACATCACATAACCAAGAGGCATCAAGTTCACCAGGAGGAGCAGGGCAAGTAAATCAACCACAAGAACAACACAGAAGCAAACCTCTACACCAACAAACCATTTTCTAGGAGCTGGAGTGAGGTATACACAAAAGAACCCGAGCAAACACATGCTTTGCTCATCAATAAGCATACACATGCATCACGGAATCAAAAAGGGTAGGAAACCCTGGATGTATCATCACTTGGTTGCAAAACCATTTGGTCCCGACAAATAAAGCAAAGGCTAGAAGGAAAACAACCAAGGGAACACCTGGTTGTGTCAACACGATGACACAACCGAGAGAAATCCATCATGGATTTGATCCTAATTAGCCATTCCAAGTAACCAAGCACCTAACAGTCTAGCTACACCATCAGAATGGTAGAAATACAAGTTTCTACCAGTATTGTCAACATCAAAAGGCTTCTGGCAGTCAAACATGATCAGCCAGAAAGAAATTGTCCATGCACAGCAAGCCATAGAATGGGGGAGCTACCCTTGACAGCATCACAGTGTCGCTGGGGCTACCTCAACCCACAGACCAACACTTAGAACCACCACATCATCACCGTAAAGGTTCGATAGTGGGCTAGGGTACCCAACCGATGGTTGGCATCCAGCTAGCCCTAACAAATTCATCGAAATGATCATCACTGAATCACAGTTCACATCATTTATCCATCTAATCAAGCAAGGAAATACAGATAAATGAAACAGACAAGTAATCAAAGCATCAACATCTTGCCAGTGACCCAATGGATCACTACAAGCATCAGATGATGCTTGGGCAAGCATCAACACACACCAGCACAGGGTTGTGTGTCACACAGACATCTGGATGAGCATCAGATAGGCACAGACAGCAGCTAGTAAGCAAACAACATGCACCTGGTGATCACTGGATCACCAGTGCTTGTCAATTATGAAAGTGCTTGTCAGAGACAAGCCTGGCATCAATTCATGAAATATAGAAATGAAATAGCTCAATTAAGCAATAAGTGTATCACTGAAAAATCATCTCAATCAATCTATAACTGTATCCAGCAACACATTATCCAGAGGAGAAACTATCTAGTCAACCATCATGCTCATTTGAGAATTCCCATGAATCAGGACACAATGAACTAGCCCAGAGGCACTGGCACTTGCAAATATGCAAGGATTAATCACAACAATCAAGCCAGGGGCAAGAACCAGGGCCAAACATGATTATCCAGTAACAGCAACCACAGCTGGAGCAACATGGCAAGCTATGAGCATCACAGCTTGCGCATGAGCAAATTTAGTGGCAGCACAGAAAATGAGCTAGCATGAACATGAGCATAGAATTAGCAGTACAAGCACACGAACTATAGCAAGGCCATGGCAGTAGCGATGAGCGCGACGAACATGCCTAGCCCAGGCACGACGCAAGCAGCCTAGCACGGCACCGGGGCCGGCAAAGCACAAGGCCACGAAGCGTAGCAGCAGCGAGCGAGCACATCGTCAAGGCAAGCATCTCCACGGGGAGAGGTCGGCCGGTGGCCGAGCTAGACGAAGAAGAGGAGAAGAGAAGAAGGTAGAACGAGTAACGAGAGGAGGAAAGAGGAGGAGAAACTTACGAGGCGAAGCGGATGAGCACGACCGCGGCGGCACGGCGGCACACGCCGGGCGACGGCGGCGCCGAGCCAAGCCAAGCCTCGGTCACCACATCACCGCAACGCCGGCATCTCCACGGCATCACCACGGCGCCGGGGACGCCGATGAACGGCGGACCTTCACGGATCCGTGCGGCCGAGGCGCGAGCGTGTTGGAGGAGAGTCGAGGTGGACACGAGCGTCAGATCGACGCGGACCACCATGTCCGCCGTCGAGAGGCGGTCCAGATCCGCACCAGTTCGTCGCCGATGATGGCCGAAGGCGGCCGGAGCAGGGCGGCGACGGCGGAGGCGATTTTGGTGTCGCGGGAGCCCGAAAAGGGATTAGGGTTACGGGGAGGAGGAAGACGACGCGACTGGGTCGGTTGGACCGAGCCCAGTGGGCTGGTCCAACCTAACCAGCTCGGCCACACACGAGGTGGGCCCAAGAGGCAAATCAGTCTTTTCCCAATTTCATTAAAAAC
>NC_061514.1:101341375-101528233 GCF_022539505.1 Lolium rigidum | reverse complement strand
TCCCGGACATCACGAGGAGTTCCGGAATGGTCCGGAGAATAAGATTCATATATAGGATGTCATTTTATGTGAAATAAAATGTCGCGGAAGGTTCTATGGAAGGTTCTAGAAGGTTCTAGAAAAGTCCGGAAGAAACCACCAAGGAAGGTGGAGTCCACATGGGACTCCACCTCCATGGCCGGCCAGCCCTAGATGGGGTGGAGTCCCAAGTGGACTCCACCATAGAGGGCCGGCCACCCCCCACATGGGAGGTGGAAATCCCACCTTTGGGTGGGAGTCCTAGTTGGGCTAGGTTTCCCCTCTTATGGAAGGTTTTGGTTTCGGGTCTTATTCGAAGACTTGGACACCAACACTTGGGATCCACCTATATAATGAGGGGCCAAGGGAGGGGCCGGCCACCCCAAGACCATAAGCTGGCCGCCCCCATAGAGTGGCCGGCCACCCCTCCCAAACCCTAGCCAAGCTCCTCCACTCCATATTGCCCGCATTGCTTAGCGAAGCTCCGCCGGACTTCTACACCGCCACCGACACCACGCCGTCGTGTCTGTCGGATTCAAGAGGAGCTACTACTTCCGCTGCCCGCCGGAACGGGGAGGTGGACGTCGTCTTCATCAACAACCGAACGTGTGACCGAGTACGGAGGTGCTGCCCGTTCGTGGCGCCGGAACCGATCGTGATCAAGATCTTCTACGCGCTTTGCAAGCGGCAAGTGATCGTCTACCGCAGCAACAAGAGCCTCATCTTGTAGGCTTTGGAATCTCTTCAAGGGTGAGACTCGATACCCCCTCGTTGCTACCGTCTTCTAGATTGCATCTTGGCTTGGATTGCGTGTTCGCCGTAGGAAAATTTTTTGTTTTCTATGCAACGTTATCCTACACAAGAGGCATCAAGTTCACCAGGAGGAGCAGGGCAAGTAAATCAACCACAAGAACAACACAGAAGCAAACCTCTACACCAACAAACCATTTTCTAGGAGCTGGAGTGAGGTATACACAAAAGAACCTGAGCAAACACATGCTTTGCTCATCAATAAGCATACACATGCATCACAGAATCAAAAAAGGGTAGGAAACCCTGGATGTATCATCACTTGGTTGCAAAACCATTTGGTGCCAGCAAATAAAGCAAAGGCTAGAAGGAAAACAACCAAGGGAACATCGGTTGTGTCAACACGATGACACAACCGAGAGAAATCCATCATGGATTTGATCCTAATTAGCCATTCCAAGTAACCAAGCACCTAACAGTCTAGCTACACCATCGAATGGTAGAAATACAAGTTTCTACCAGTATTGTCAACATCAAAAGGCTTCTGGCAGTCAAACATGATCAGCCAGAAAGCAATTGTCCATGCACAGCAAGCCATAGAATGGGGGAGCTACCCTTGACAGCATCACAGTGCTGCCAGGGCTACCTCAACCCACAGCCAACACTTAGAACCACCACATCATCACCAGAAAGGTTCAGTAGTGGGCTAGGGTACCCAACCAGTGGTTGGCATCCAGCTAGCCCTAACAAATTCATCGAAATGATCATCACTGAATCACAGTTCACATCATTTATCCATCTAATCAAGCAAGGAAATATAGATAAATGAAACAAACAAGTAATCAAAGCATCAACATCTTGCCAGTGACCCAATGGATCACTACAAGCATCAGATGATGCTTGGGCAAGCATCAACACACACCAGCACAGGGTTGTGTGTCACACAGACATCTGGATGAGCATCAGATAGGCACAGACAGCAGCTAGTAAGCAAACAACATGCACCTGGTGATCACTGGATCACCAGTGCTTGTCAATTATGAAAGTGCTTGTCAGAGACAAGCCTGGCATCAATTCATGAAATACAGAAATGAAATAGCTCAATTAAGCAATAAGTGTATCACAGATAATCATCTCAATCAATCTATAACTGTATCCAGCAACACATTATCCAGAGGAGAAACTATCTAGTCAACCATCATGCTCAGTTGAGAATTCCCATGAATCAGGACACAATGAACTAGCCCAGAGGCACTGGCACTTGCAAATATGCAAGGATTAATCACAACAATCAAGCCAGGGGCAAGAACCAGGGCCAAACATGATTATCCGATGAACAACAACCACAGCTGGAGCAACATGGCAAGCTATGAGCATCACAGCTTGCGCATGAGCAAATTTAGTGGCAGCACAGAAAATGAGCTAGCATGAACATGAGCATAGAATTAGCAGTACAAGCACACGAACTATAGCAAGGCCATGGCAGTAGCAGTAGCGCAGCAGCATGCCTAGCCCAGCACGACGCAGCAGCTAGCACAGCACCAGGGCTGGCAAAGCACAAGGCCACAGAAGCGTAGCAGCAGCAGCACATCGTCAAGGCAAGCATCTCCACAGGGAGAGGTCGGCCAGTGGCCGAGCTAGACGAAGAAGAGGAGAAGATAAGAAGGTAGAACAGGTAACAGAGGAGGAAAGAGGAGGAGAAACTTACAGGCGAAGCAGATGAGCACGACCGCGGCGGCACGGCGGCACACGCCGGGCGACGGCGGCGCCAGGCCAAGCCAAGCCTGGTCACCACATCACCGCAACGCCGGCATCTCCACGGCATCACCACGGCGCCAGGGACGCCGATGAACGGCGGACCTTCACGGATCCGTGCGGCCGAGGCGCAGGCGCGTTGGAGGAGAGTCGAGGTGGACACGAGCGTCAGATCGACGCGGACCACCATGTCCGCCGTCGAGAGGCGGTCCAGATCCGCACCAGTTCGTCGCCGATGATGGCCGAAGGCGGCCGGAGCAAGGCGGCGACGGCAGAGGCGATTGTGGTGTCGCGGGAGCCCGAAAGGAGATTAGGGTTACGGGGAGGAGGAAGACGACGCGACTGGGTCGGTTGGACCGAGCCCAGTGGGCTGGTCCAACCTAACCAGCTCGGCCACCTGACAGGTGGGCCCAAGGGGCAAATCAGTCTTTTCCCAATTTCATTAAAAACCAGAAACTTTGAAATTCAATAGAAAATTGATAAATGCTCTAAAAAAAATAATTAAAAATATGAAAATGAATCAGCATAAAATTCTCTATTTAAATAAAATACCAAACAGAATTTTTGAAGACAATTAAGAATAAGTCCTATTTTGTTGATTTAAATAAGAATTTAAATCACATAAATTATTTTCTAAAATGAAAATAAGTCCATTAATGCAATTAGACTTTACAAATACCTTGACAATATTTCAAGGTTGTATTTACCCTAAATCAAGTATCTACAAGTTATTCTTAGTATTAACCTCTCACATAAAATAACAACGACATCGGAAGGGGGGAATCAAACCCTAAAACTGGAATCATGCATAATTGCTTCTTTAACCATTGCCCTTATCGGACAATGATGCTATTTTTCAGAGACAGAGGACAAGGGTCAGTCCACACCTTCCAACTGCAAAACTTTGCAGTGTTCAGGCAAGTTCATCACTTGCTCATGTCATTTGAGTATTTCTATCAAATTACTTGCAAAGTATTATGGTTAACACTATTGCATAAAAATCAAAACCACTACTTTCATAACTATGAATATGACTAAGTGGTGGGCAATGGAACCATGGATTGTGTTGATATGGTGGAGGTTCCATTGCAAGGGTTTATATCCATCTAGGATTAAACAACAAATGTCGCCCAGTGATTCTTGTGCCGTAATACCCGTGTTAACCATAAGATCTGGAGTGGGATGGAATAGTCAATTGTATTTCCACCTCTTGTACATCAACGGATGCGCTTACCGTAGACGGTTGCATCTTGCGGAGCAATTGGTGGGTGGGGAGCCCCTTCTAATTCCCCACGGTATAGCTGTTGCTTACCGTAGCGGTTGCTGCTTGCGGAACAATTGGTGGGTGGGGATCCCCTTCTAATTCCCCACGGTAATGTGGTCTATGATGGGTTGCGGCCTACCGGCGAAGGAGTTTGGTTCAATCCCAGACTGTCGTCGTGGTCGGGGTCCACCCTGAAATAACGGGAATAATGGGACCGGCGAGGACCCAGGGTCGGGGTTTGCAACAAAGGGTGGGTGTGCGAGGTAGCGGAGGAATATGATTGACTATGACCTTACACCGGGCCTCACACCGAAGGAAGTGTGGACGGGAAAGCTGCCCGGTTGGCACCAAGGTTAAGATCTCTTATGGGTAAAGCAACACACCTCTGCAGAGTGTAAAGAACTGTGACCTGTCACTCCCTGTTCCGGGATGAGGAAGCTGCGAACGCGGCCGGAAAGGAGCTCCATGAAGTTCTAGTAAACCGGTGAAGGCCGACGGACATAGCTCTTTGAAATAAAAGCAATCTCTTGAAGAAATGTTTATCAAAACTTGCATTGGTATTAGACTTTCTGGTCTAATATCGTAGCTAGTGCATTAAACACCTCTTATCTATAATGAACTTGTTGAGTACGCTCGTACTCATACCACTCTTAAATCCCATGCTTAGATTGTCTGAATCGACTGGAAGAGGACTGCAACAACAATGAAGAAGCCGAGATCATCGGCTATGATGAACCTGACCTCTCAGGAGGAGTTGAAGGCGTAGACTATCTCATAGTCTACGGATCCGGGGAGGCTTCCGGAGGAGAACAAGCCTAGAGATATCTGATAAGTAGTAGTAACCGAGCAGCCCGAACTCTTAGTATTTAGCTGCTCGAGGAAATAAATGTATAACGTAATGAGACTTATATATTGTAAACTAAGTTGGGTTCGCCTCGAACCCAGGAGTATTCCTCTTAGGACCCAAGAGGAGCTCCAAGACGACATGTGTATGATAATTGTAATAATAAGTGAATGAGTTATAGACCTGCTATGTTCTGTTGTACTACTCTGAGGGATGTAATATTTGCGGAACGGTACTTCGTGAATGTTATATCAACGACTGGCATACTACAACATGCAGTGGTATGCAGGGTCACCACATGTCCCCAACACACCTAATACACTTGTCAGATGTATAGGTGCACTAGTTCGGCGAAGAGATAGTAAAATGCAAGTAATATGGATGTATATGAGCGATAATAGCAATCTGAAATAAAGATGGCAGCGAGTAAACATGCAGCAGAACTTGTTGGAAACGGTGTTTCAATGCTTAGAAACAAGACCTAGGGATCATACTTTCACTAGTGGACACTCTCAACATTGCAATCATAATGGAATATAAATATGCACTTCACTATGCTATTCTGAATTACTCTTTGGCAAGATAACGAACACTAATTCATCATGTAGGCAAGCCTTAAAGATGTATTCCCAAGTACTAATAAACACCCCACACTGTCATTGTGAGCATTCATAGGAGGTACTAACACACCACAATTTCATAGAGACATCCTACTCAAATCATAACCCAGTGAATAAGTATTCTGTGAAATATAGCCTAAGAGACCCACACGGTGCACACACTGTCACCTTTACACACGTGGGACAAGGAGTCTCCGGAGATCACATAAGTAAAATCCACCTGAATAGCATAACGACATCTTGATTACAAAGCTCATCATATGGATCTCAATCATGTAAGGCAGCTCATGAGATCATTGTATTGAAGTACATGGGAGAGAGATTAACCACATAGCTACCGGTACAGCCCTTAGCCTCGATGGAGAACTACTCCCTCCTCATGGGAGACAGCAGCGGCGATGAAGATGGCGGTGGTGTCGATGGAGATGCCTTCCGGGGGCAATTCCCCGTCCCGGCGGCGTGCCGGAACAGAGACTTCTGTCCCCCAGATCTTGGCTTCGCGATGGCGGCGGCTCTGGAAGGTTTCTCGTGCCGTGGCTTATTCGTATCGAAGATTTAGGTCAGGGAGGCTTAAATAGGCGAAGAGTCGGAGTTGGAAGGGCCACGGTGGAGCCACACACCAGGGGGGCGCCCCCCCTTGGCCGTGCCGCCACCATGTGTGGGGCCCACTAGCTCTCCTCTGGCCCCTCTTCGGTGCTCTGGAAGCTTCCTTGAAATATAAGATACTGGGCGTTGATTTCGTCCAATTCCTAGAATATTTCCTTACTAGGATTTCTGAAACCAAAAACAGCAGAAAACAGGAACTGGCACTTCGGCATCTCGTCAATAGGTTAGTTCCGGAAAATGCATCAAAACGATGTAAAGTGTGAATAAAACATGTAGGTATTGTCATAAAACAAGCATGGAACATCAGAAATTATAGATACGTTGGAGACGTATCAAGCATCATTAAAATTACTGAGCCCATCTTAATGGCTATAAAGAAAGCACTTCTTGGGAGATAACCCATATTTTTATTTTGCTACTGTTTTGTTGTGTCTTGGAAGTTGTTACTACTGTAGCAACTTCTCCTTATCATGTTTATTTCGTTTTTGTGCCAAGTAAAGTCTTTGATATAAAGTTGATACTAGATTTCGATTTATGTGCAGGAACAGATTTTTAGCTGTCACGAATTTGAGTTGTTCTCTCTGCAGAAAAATCGTAAAATCTTAAAAACATTCATGAGTAATCCGCAGATATGTACGCAACTTTCATTCAACTGGAGCTTTTCCATCTGAGCATGTTAAGTGCCTCGAAAAAATTCATTTTTACGGACTGTTCTGTTTAGACAGATTCTGCCTTTTATTTCGCATTGCCTCTTTTACTGTATTTGAGTGGGTTTCTTTGCTCCATTAAATTTCAGTAACCTTGGGTAATGTCCAGAAGTGTTGGGAATGATTGTGTCCTTGCTGAACATGTGAATTTTTGATTATGCACTAACTCTCTAATGAGATTGTTGTGAGTTTGGTGTGAAGGAAGTTTTCAAGGATCAAGAGAGGAGGATGATATAATATGATCAAGAAGAGTGAAAAGTCTAAGCTTGGGGATGCCCCCGTGGTTCATCCCTGCATATTTCAAGAAGACTCAAGCATCTAAGCTTGGGGATGCCCAAGGCATCCCCTTCTTCATCAACAACATATCAGGTCACCTCTAGTGAAACTATATTTTAATTCTGTCACATCTTATGTGCTTTATTTGGAGCGTCTGTGTGCTTTTATTTTTCATTTTGTTATTTTCATTCTCTGAATAAATCGGATCCTAGCATGCTTGTGTGGGAGAGAGACACGCTCCGCTTTTTCATTTGAACACTGGTGTTCTTCATTTTATTTTTAATGTTCATGGTGAAAGCTGAAAGCCGCAACACTTATTGCTATTTGGTTGAAAACAGAAAATGCTTCATGTGGTAGTTGGTATACTGTCTTGAATAATTTGATACTTGGAAATTGTTTTGAGCTCTCAAGTAGATCATGTTTAAGCTCTTGCATCATGTAGTTTAAGCCTATTAGTGGAGAACTGCCGTAGAGCTTGTTGAAATTTGGTTTGCATGATTGGTCTCTCTAAGGTCTAGATATTTTCTAGTAAAAGTGTTTGAGCAACAAGAAAGACAGTGTAGAGTCTTATAATGCTTGCAATATGTTCTTATGTAAGTTTTGTTGTACCGGTGTATACTTGTGTTTGCTTCAAACAACCTTGCTAGCCAAAGCCTTGTACTGAGAGGGAATGCTTCTCGTGCATCCAAAACCTTGAGCCAAAACCTATGCCATTTGTGCTACCTACTATGTAGCAAGTATGTGGTGTTTTATCTTTCAATCTTGTTGGGCAGACTTTCACCAATGGACTAGTGGCTTCATCCGCTTATCCAATAATTTTTTAAAAAGAGCTGGCAACGGGGTGCCCAGCCCCAATTAATCAACTTTCATTAATAATTCTCTCCACATGTTTTGCCCTGATTCATCAGTAAGCAACTTAATTTTGCAAATAGACACTCCTCCATGGTATGTGAAATGTTGTAAGGCACCGGAGGATTCGGTTAGCCATGGCTTGTGAAAGCAAAAGGTTGGGAGGAGTGTCATCCATAAATAAAACTAAAGTACATGTGTAAACAAAAGAGAAGAGGGATGATCTACCTTGCTGGTAGAGATAACGTCCTTCATGGGAGCCGCTCTTTGAAAGTCTGTTTGACGAGGGGGTTAGAGTGCCCACTACCATTCATTGACAACAACAAACACCTCTCAAAACTTTACTTTTATGCTCTCTATATGTGTAGTGACCTCACCCGGTAGGGTGCAGATCCCTGTGTTTTAGTGTTAGTCCCGGATCAACTGCTAACACACACAGTT
This sequence comes from Lolium rigidum, assembly GCF_022539505.1. Lineage (NCBI taxonomy): Eukaryota > Viridiplantae > Streptophyta > Magnoliopsida > Poales > Poaceae > Lolium > Lolium rigidum. The sequence continues at coordinate 101,520,103 of NC_061514.1, read as the reverse complement.
GTTGCGGTCAGAAACCCACCGGCGAGCAACGACGGGCAACACAGGAGAGCCGGGAGCAACTTAGGGCTGCGGCTGGCCCTGGTCCCTCCGAGCGACGGCCCGCAAAGACTCCAGCACGCACGTCCGATGCTGGTGCAAGGGCGTGCCACCTGACCTATACCTGGTCAGGAAGGTGATGGAGATGCCTCGCTTAGTTTCCTGCATGGCATATACGTAAACATTAAATACGAGCCTCGATCGGCTCTCAGGTTGTCCTGTGAATCGGCTCAAAGAGCCGATCCACCCATGATTCGCACGAGGTGTACGAATATATGGTGGTCCTGCTTGATCAAAATAAAGCTAAAACGATCTACGACGATTTAGGGTTTTCACCGCATAATCGGAACGTCCTACTCGTGATTGAGCCTCGCGGCCGTGCACGGTGATCGTAAGCCAATCCTAGACAAGGCCTAAAAACCAACACGAGGTTGATCCCCGGAACATCCTGTCTAGGGTTAGCAAACTACACCCTACGCGCCGCTGGATCCTTCAACCCTTTGTAAGGCCTAACTATGCAGATATTAAACTAATCCTTGAAGAACAAGGAGCAACCATAACGGATCGGATCTACTAAATAATGATCAAGCGGGGTGCCGCCCCTACGCCTAAGATAGGCGTAAGGGCGGCTAGATGTCTAAGGGTTGCACGACGATAGCATATGATACGAAGAACAATGCTAACCCTAACACATCTAAGATAACTACGTTGCTCGCCATCAAAAAGGCTTCAGTACGAGCAACGCATGAACGAAGAATAAACTTGTACTGCCTAGATCGCAAGATGCGATCTAGGCAGCATGATGCTTACCCGGAAGAAACCCTCGAGACAAGGGAGTTGGCGATGCGCCTAGATTGGTTTGTGGTGAACGTGATTGTTGTTTATTTCATAAACCCTAGATACATATTTATAGTCCGTAGACTTTCTAACGTGGGAATAATCCCAACCGTGCACGAGCCAAACTCTAACTAACCGACATGTAATCTACTATATTACAGATACACGGGCAAACTAGCCCAAACTTTGCATATAAGGCCGATTCATGTATATTCTTCCATGTATATTCTTCAAGCCCATCTTGATCGTGGCCCACCTCTGACTCGGTCAAATTCTGGTGATAACACATGCCCCCCTGGTTTTGGAATTGATAATTCCAAAATCACTCTGCTTTTTCTTCGTCGGGTCATGTCGTGGCGTAACAGTAACCGTCGCAAGTATTCTTCATCATGATGCCTTGCCTTCTCAACTTCTCTCGCAAAATTTGAGAGCTTTAGCACCACTTCCTTGGAAGCTGCGATGGCATTAAATCTCCATTAGGCTCCCCCTTATTTAACCTGTGCCGACCGATTCGCTTTTTCATCCCCCTCCTCTCGTCCTAGCTATCGGCACCGAAAAGCCCTCTTTCCCCGTAGCAATGTCTTCTTCTTCCTCCGTCTCCTCCGGCCTCTCTTTCCAATCTTCTTCCTCGAGTGAGCTGATGTCAGAGCCAGAGTGGGACTTCGACTTCATGTCAGATGGCCCACCGAAGCCCTTGTCGGATCAGATGGCGACATGCCCCTGACTGATGGGGAGGGCGACCTCCAGTTCCTCATTGAAGGGGAACTGGAGAGCGAGAGCGAGGATGACCTCCACTCCTGGAGGAACCCCACTTCCTCCGAAAAGGAGGAGGAAGAGGAAGACGAGGAGGAACAGGAGGAACAGGAAGAAGAGGAGGAAGATGACTCCTCCTCCTCCGCTGGGTACCCGCCGGCGAAGCGCTTCCGCGCTTGGGCGGACAGTGAAGATGACGATGATGACGAAGAGGAAGAAGCTCCGGCCGAAGGCTCGGGGCAGCGATGACGAGGAGTTCTCCGGAAGGCAGCGCGGCGGCAGCTACGACGCCGATGATGAGGGCAGCGAGGATTAGTAAAGTAGGATCAGTAGTACGCGAGCAATCGGCTCTTCTTTTGTTCCCCCTTTCTTGAGCAATCGGCTCTTCATTGTAAAAAACCCTCCTTTTATTAATGAAGAAGTATTTCCGAGTCAACTTTTTGCCGATAGTCAAAGTCAAACGATCTCCCAAAAGAGCCGATGGCATCGCATCGGTCTCTACCATAAAAACACGAGTAAGGTCGACCTAGCTGCCCCTCCAAACGGTAACCTACGACCTCCGTCTGAGAAAGCAAACTCAGATCCCCAAATCGCCGCCTGAGCAGTTCCCACTCACGGCCACCTGCATCCCAGATCTCGACCGCGCCGCCCCCAACTCTACATCGCATCCAATGGCGGAATCATCCAATACCAACGCCATGGTCTCCAGTCTGAAGGTAATCCTTAACCTCCTCTTGCCATTCGAATCGATGTTAGGATTAATAGCAAACACCTGAATTAATGTTTTGTTCCGCTATTAATTTAGGTCTCAAACATCCTACTGCCACATCCTTCTCTCACAAATTCTATGTGCCTCGGTCCTCGTTCTTCCGAGAGTCCCGCCCTCTTAATTTCATGCGAAGCTAACAGAATCCCCTTCGTGAATCAGAACTTAGATCTGACTTCTGGGCCGACCGCACTGCGAGCCTGGCCTAATCCTCCCGAGGGTTGGGTGGCATGGTACAATAGAGTATCCAAAACCCATTATGCCACACGGGAAGCCATAGGGATAGCCGATGCCTTGTCATTATCATTGTCTCCCCTTGAGAAGAATGAAAATATTCCGAAAACCATCGGCTACTTCGGTCCGATGCACTGAACTGCTTCATGTTTGGCCATGGCCCTATGACACCAACTCTGCTGGATGTGGCCATGATCACAGGCCTAGACATTGCATCCCCAAGCCCTTCTACATTCAAACTGCCAAAAGTCCCTTTCACCCTTTCCTCTAAAAAAGAGTGTACCAGCTGGGGTGCCTACCTCAATCGTTATATGAAAACCAAAGGCCCTGTAACAGAGAGAGAACACACAGCCTTCCTGAACTTCTGGTTGGAGCACTTCATATTCTGTGGCCCATCACTCGCCCCTACCAAGAATTACCTTTCCCTGGCCTATGAACTTGCCAAAGGCACCCAACTTGGCCTAGGCAACCGTTTCTTGGAGAGGTCTATCGATCTCTTCAACTGATGTCTGTCAAACTGTTCTCTCAAAAGACAGTTAAAACTGGCGGCCCCTGGTGGTTTATTCAGTTATGGGCTCAGCTATACTTTCAGAACCAGATCCCAGACTTCCCACCTTTGGCCACCTGCACCTTTCCGGATGCCAATGGAAAGGAGATCCGATGCACCAGCTATGGCCAAGCTTTGTATGGTCTCCCGGTGCGAGCGGTCGATCCCTAAGGAGGCATCGTGGGTGGTTCAAGGTTTTCTTCCAAGGTTTGGACAACCCCTTGTTCTTTCCTTATATCGAATCGGAGACCTTTGAGAACCCGAGTCTCCTTTCGATTGGATAACTTTGCCGATGACGCTAGCACCCGAGCATACGTATTCTATCATGATTCGTCCTTGCTTCCTCCCCGTTGGTATGAGTACCTCGAACCGGATCATCAAGCCTCGGTTATGAGTCTTACCAACCGGTAGTGGTAGCCCGACAAGCTTGGCCTCGGGCAGGTGCCTCCACACTTCTTCCTACACCACCGACAGCCAGCGTGAGCCGAACCGCTCGACATCCTATCGGCCAAAGGTGTTATACCTTCTTTGATGCTTTGGCCATTCCAATTCCCCACAACCTCCGTTTCTCCTTCACTACCGATGGTTTCGAGACTTGGTGGTCCATGTGGAAGACCCATGTCTTCGAAAGGGCTCTAGGACCGCTGCCGAGACAGACTTGATGCCGAGTATGACGTTCCTGCGACCAGGTACCATTACTTAAACATTTCTTGCAATGGCTTATGGTGATTGTCTGTAACCTGACTCCATCTCCTGGCAGCAACAAGATGGCCCAGCTCCCACGCAAGCCGATGGCTCCCCCTTCGCATTCCTTCCTCCGGCCCCAGTGGTTCTCTTCTGCCAGAGCTCGCCACCCCTGAAGAAAGTCATAATGCAGAGTCAGCCGATTTCACCAAACTCGGCTCCCAAGAGTAAAGCATCTTCGGGGCCAGTTGCCCCCGAGCCTCGACTCAGGCGAGGACGGCAGTGAGGAAGGTGGCTGCCAGGAAGACCCTGAAGCGCAAAGCTCCTGCCCAAGAAAGCTTGCACGTAAGTTGATTTGTGCCCTGTCCACATTTATCCGCTTTCCCAGTCTTTTGCAACACGCTCGTATTCTTTTCTACAGACTTCCACCGAAGAAACCTCTAGCGGGGCCGCAGAATCCAGCCAGAGGGATTCGAGCTCGGGCAATTCCGAGAGGTCCACCACCCAGAGCCAGACGGCTTCGCCAGCGTCGGCTTCTAAGAAAAGGTCGATTCCCGAGCCTCCTGCTCCCCAAGCCCCGACCAAATCGGGGTCACGCGTGAAGCGTCGATGCGTCAAAAGGGCTCGTAAAAACCCACGAGCTTCTCCATCAAGCCAGGAGGTCTCGAATGTAATTATCTCTCTGGTTTACACTTCATGCTAACCCATTGCCACTTGGATCGGCTAACCACTTCCCTTTGCAGACCAAAGAAACCTCTAGCGGAGACGTCGAGGAGGTACTGATGCCGTCCGCCACGCTAGACCTAGCCACCTCGATGATCGCGGCTGACCAAGTGGCTGACCTAGCCAAGTCCACGGAAAAGCCGATTATCACTACATCGGCTGCTCCTCCTTCCTTGGGAGAGGTACACCCCCTTTCCTTGGCTCTATCACTTTCTTCGTTGTATGCTAAACCCACTTTGTTTGCCTTGTCAGGGTTGTGATCTCTCGAGCTTGCTGACGTTCGATCCAGAATCCATCGAACCAACTACTTCCAAGGCAAGTGGAGAGCCCAGATCCTAGCACGGTCCATGGTCCACTCCAGCCGTCTCAAGGATTTGCTCTCTTCCTCAATTGAGACCCTGATTGAAAATTCCGAGGAAGTCAAAGGCATCCTCGAAGATATCCAGCCCCCATCTCCCTATGACACCGCAAGTGAAGCTCCGCCACTGTTACTCCGTCGGTCTTCAAGTCAAGGGTGCAATCGGCTCGACAAAGGATTACTCTTCGCCACACCCAGCTTCCATTGAGAGCCGATATTGCAGACAAGTGTCAACAGCTCAACGAGAAGAAGGCTGCTTTGGACGCCAAAACGGACACTTCTGCCGATAGCGCCGAACTCGAGACCCTGCGCAAGGAACTCGGAGAGCCTTGAAGAGAGGGTCGTGGTGACCAAGCAGCTTATCCAAGACAAGGAAGCCCTTATTGCCCGTTCTCAAGAGGAAGCAAGGGCCTCACGGCCCGATCTGAAGACCGATCTGGCTGAAATTCGTACCCTAAGCAGTCAGCTGGTGACGGGCAAAGACGAGGACGACGAGGCTGAGATCGCCGAGGTGGATCGCATCCGTGCTGACGCCCTTCACGCCCTCGGCGCGTTTCTTCAGTAGGGCCTTCAGAGACAAATGTTTTACTGAACTTGATCTTCTGAAGTCGATGACTCTGCTTCGGCTGTACTTGCTACATTTTTTTTACTGGCCGATTTTCCATCGGCCCCTAATATTTTATTGCCCATGCGTCTGTCTATCTGATTATGTGCCCCCCGAGCCGACTCTGTCAGGTTACTGCAGATATCGGCTCTGCGGTTATCGATAGGACTATACCTGAACATCGGCTCTGCAGTCATGACTAATGCCGATTTCCTCGAGCTCGCAAGCCGATGTAAACCCATACCCTAGCCTTCCGTCACCTGTTAGATCGACGCTGAACGCAGGCGAAGCGTATGGCAAGGATAATACGGGGCGATTGCTGGAATTGGCCCCTATCTTGATTGTATTGCTCAAAAGAGGCTTACATCTCGTTTGTGCCAGCCGATGTCTCATCACCGGCTTTCCTTCGTTTGGGGCGCCATACTCTCCTTTATGGTCGACCCTCTTCGTCCAGGGTTCGTTGAACTTTTGCGGCCAGATCAGGCCGCACCTTCCTTAGCGCGTGCAGATACTACGTTTCGGCTTCCTCCAAGCCACGCCGTCGTTGAACCCTACGCCTTTGGGAACGGCTGAGTCCATCAGGGCACCACCTTGGCCGGTGGCATCTGTCCTCCTCTCCTTCACAGTCATCTTTTAACCCCTCGAGGTCTTCTTCCCGAGAGGAGTCAGCTTGCTTGTTCTTGGATGGGAGAGGCCCAAGCCGTTCAGTGAATACCATGTGAGCGGGTTCTGCGAAAAGAGCCGATCAGGTCGGCTTCGAGGATTGCCTTGACCTCTTCATACTTCTTCTTAAGCTCCTCGGTCAGATCCTCGTACGTTACTGGAGTGCCGTCTGCCATCTCAGATGTAGATGGCGATGTGGTTGATGTCGAAGATTGTCCCACCGGGCGTGCCAGAATGTGTTGCGGTCAGAAACCCACCGGCGAGCAACGACGGGCAATACAGGAGAGCCGGGAGCAACTTAGGGCTGCGGCTGGCCCTGGTCCCTCCGAGCGACGGCCCGCAAAGACTCCGGCACGCACGTCCGATGCTGGTGCAAGGGCGTGCCACCTGACCTATACCTCGGTCGGGAAGGTGATGGAGATGCCTCGCTTAGTTTCCTGCATGGCATACACGTAAACATTAAATATGAGCCTCGATCGGCTCTCAGGTTGTCCTGTGAATCGGCTCAAAGAGCCGATCCACCCATGATTCGCACGAGGTATACGAATATATGGTGGTCCTGCTTGATCAAAATAAAGCTAAAACGATCTACGACGATTTAGGATTTTCACCGCATAATCGGAACGTCCTACTCGTGATTGAGCCTCGCGGCCGCGCACGGTGATCGTAAGTCAATCCTAGACAAGGCCTAAAAACCAACACGAGGTTGATCCCCGGAACATCCTGTCTAGGGCTAGCAAACTACACCCTACGCGCCGCTGGATCCTTCAACCCTTTGTAAGGCCTAACTATGCAGATATTAAACTAATCCTTGAAGAACAAGGAGCAACCATAACGGATCGGATCTACTAAATAATGATCAAGCGGGGTGCCGCCCCTACGCCTAAGATAGGCGTAAGGGCGGCTAGATGTCTAAGGGTTGCACGACGATAGCATATGATACGAAGAACAATGCTAACCCTAACACATCTAAGATAACTACGTTGCTCGCCATCAAAAAGGCTTCGATGACGAGCAACGCATGAACGACGAATAAACTTGTATCGCCTAGATCGCAAGATGCGATCTAGGCAGCATGATGCTTACCCGGAAGAAACCCTCGAGACAAGGGAGTTGGCGATGCGCCTAGATTGGTTTGTGGTGAACGTGATTGTTGTTTATTTCATAAACCCTAGATACATATTTATAGTCCGTAGACTTTCTAACGTGGGAATAATCCCAACCGTGCACGAGCCAAACTCTAACTAACCAACACGTAATCTACTATATTACAGATACACGGGCAAACTAGCCCAAACTTTGCATATAAGGCCGATTCACGTATATTCTTCCATGTATATTCTTCAAGCCCATCTTGATCGCGGCCCACCTCTGACTCGGTCAAATTCTGGTGATAACAACAGTTCAGAATGAAATACCAAATAGCAAAGGTCAATTATTACACGTATGATCCAGCGGAAATAACATAGTTCATTACAACTTGCATAGCTCATGGCTAGCGGTTATTCAGAGTTCACAACGGTAAAGTAAAAGCATGGAGCCATCTTTCTTCATGATGCCACAGGCAGACATGTTGAGCGAAGACTCGTGATCCTAATCCAGCATTACTTAATCATAGTAGTCACCTGCAACATGAAAGGTTACAGCCACAAGGGTCAATACATTTTGGAATTGTATTGGCAAGATGTCATATGGTGGACACAAATGGCACCTAACACTTACATGATCATTTGGCTAGGTGGAGTTTGGCCTTTTTGCAGAAAGCAAGCATTTTCCCTATCTTTTTGAAATCAACATTTTATTTGGAAAATATAACACCTAAGAGCATGAACCCAGGTTCTCATCACGCTGGCTCACCATGGATAGATACCAGACGATCCAGCTACTTACTTTACTACCCAAGTTTCCCACAAAGTTTTAGCTTAAGAAATTGGGATGAGAGAGATCTTCCAACAGCTCCAGGTCCAGTTGCTAAAAGTTGTCCGTAACCGGGGACACGGCTAAGTACTTAGTTTTTTACACTCTGCAGAGGTTTGTACACTTTACCCGCACGACTTAGTCAGCCCCTTTTCCACCATGATGCTCATTTTGCTCAAATGGTTGGGAGAAGACTAAGACGAGACTATTTTCGGAAGTAAGGCCCTGAGCCCTCTGGACGGACCCGTACCAACCTACACATCTACATATGCTGGTCACGTCGGGACAGGTCCCTACCACCTACTTAGTCAAGACAGAGCCCATATGACATGCGGCTGTACAAGAAGCTACTAAACATGAAACCTGTCCAATCTCTTTTGTTCCTGGGCGGCGGACCCCACCAATTTTCACCGTGCGTGACGCTCCACTCATACCAATCCGCCTGGGTGTTTCATTTATCAAGTTGTTTTCATTTATAACAAAAACATATTTCTTCATCTCATCTCATCATGATATCCCAACCACGTAACTAATAGCATGGCTAAGCAAAACTACCTACGATGGCAACTTAAGGGAAACTAGAGGAAATCCTAAGACTATAGGATTAGCATAGCATAGCATATACTTTGAAAACATCCTACACATGCAATATCTACTAAGTAAAAACTACATGCATAGAAAACATAGGACATGAGTGACACTTGCCTTGGTGATGAGGAGAGGGATTGGTGCACTCGTCACAAAAGCACTCTTGACAATCCAAACAATCTACAAACCAAAACACTACATAAACACACATACATAGACAAGCACAAGAAATAAAATATGCATGCATATGTGAGTTAAATTTAACAAAACACACTTATGTAGTTCTCTGGTTGTATTCTATATGCATGATGCCATGGTCATAATTTTAGTGTTGTTTAATATATATTTAAAACATTTTCTAACACTAGAAGGGTCTATAACACTATATAAAATATAGAAATGAAATAAAAGAGACAAATTAATTCTTTTATTGTACTACTGTACAAAGGATTTGATTTTCAGCTAACAGCAAAAAGAATCGCTCGAAATATTCTATAGAACTCATTTTATAGCCAAAATACTCTAATTTAGTTTCTGCAAAACTGTGAATGAACATGATGCAAAAGTGCAATATGATGCATCTATAATATTCTACGCATTTTTAAGAGTTCAGGGACATATTATTTGTCTCGTTCCGATTTGTAGAACTCCGGATATGATTTTTACAAGGTTTAGCATTGCGCGGACTAAATCGAAAAAGATAGAAAATATATTCTACTGTGGCAAGGTGACGTGGTCTCTTTGATTCGGATACAGGTTCAGGTTATATATAAAAAAAAACACGTTGAAATATATACTACTTTCTAGATTAGTTGGCCCCAAAATAAAAAGTAAGATTTGGCTTCCATAACCAATGTCTGCACGCGCACCAGAGACTAGTAGCAGGATTTTAGAACTAATACTAAACGATGATATCACCTCCTCTAACATTAGCCATTAGATGAGATCAACAGTTAAGTGTATGTGTTAGTGGGGATCTAGCTAGCTATTTTCCTGTATACGCACGAGCACACGCAGACGTATAAAACTACCCTACGTCAGCACGTGCGATCGGTGGCCGATCCCAGCGATATACAAGGATTTAGAAGGCTTGGGTTATTATAAATAAATAAATAATAAACTATATCAAAGCTGAACCCTTTTACCGTGAGGAGAGAGATTTGGGCACTGTTCCCTCTATCGTTTCCTCTAATCACGCATCACCACCTAAGCATTTTTCCCTGTAGATGGCCATGGTTCCCGCTGGTTCAGTTTCTCCTCTCACTTTATTTTCCTTCGTACAATACGTGATTACCGGAAGCTATCCGATTGTTCCCTTCTTTTCAAACCGGTTCTTTATTTTTCCTATTATTTCTTTCCTTCCGTGGACCTCTGATCTCCGGTGGCTCCGGTTTCCTTAGATAGTGGGTTTCCATCTGCGACACGTCTTCTTTTCATGTGGGATACGTGTTGTGCTGCTGATATTCTGGAACGGTTTGCTATTTACTTGCCGCTTATCTCCCCCTCTTTTCTCCTTTCCTCTGGTAATTTTTCCTTTCCCTCACGGCTCCATCTCGGCGTTCCTGTGTCTCCTCCTTCTTGATGTCCTTTTTATTCTTGATTTCAATTCTCTTCCTTGCGCTTCTGCTAGGTTTTGGTTCATCCGTTTTGTTCTGCTCTCTTCTCCATCTTCTTCTTCGCTGTCCTGTCTAATCTGGTCTTCTTTTTGCAGGCTTTTGTATGAGTGGGCGTCATGTGGTTGGCCCGTAGGCGAGGCCGTTCACCTGCCGCGTCGCCGCCTCCACCTTTGGTCACGCGCCGGCGTGGCGTCGATGAGTTGCCTCCTGTTTCTGATTTGTTGACGTCCGTGCCGCTGCCTATGCCCTCGGCGCCGTTGCCTCCGCTGCCGGTTCCGCATCATTGCCGTGGTTTGGAGGATATCTCTTCTGTGTAGTCTCGCTGTCGTTCATCAAGTTCCTGTGGGCGTGGCCACGGTTTCTCCGCGGTTACTGGTCTTCTGCTTTTCCTCTGGTTGCTGCTACTGCCTCTGATCTCTCTGCTTATTTGTCGGTTGGGGTTCCCACCGTGATTGCTGGTGGTTCTCCATCTGCTGCGCAACCTGCTATGGACATACATCGGGGATCTGGGCGTTGTCGGCCTGAAAACCCACCTTCCACGTCAGTTTCTCCACCTCCACGCCTGGTTCGCAAGATGTTGCTCCTGCTGTGAGTGTTGGCCGTGGCTGTTCTTCGATGGTTGTGGGTTCTCCTTCTGTCGGCTGCTGGCTCTCTGCGCTCTTTGTCGCCTATGCGCGCACGAAGTACTGCCCTTCGGCCCGTTCTCTATGGCGGGGTAGGCCTACGATTGCATGTTCTGTTGCCTTCGGGGCTTCGTCTACTAACAATTCTTCCAGGCATGTTCCTTCAGACTACACTGTTGTCCTGCCTATAATGTCTGATGTAGAGGCTCGGAGGCGGGAGATATGGTTAGGCAAGGGACCTGTTGAAGAGCTTCCTGACACCGCTGTTGGCGGTAATTTACTCTTCTGTCTTGCCTGTGCTTTATCCTACCTCTGCAAATTTGAAATGCTTAGATTAGTGATGCTGAGAAGGAAGTAATGAAACAGTAGTCCACATAGGTGGCGCGATGAAACAAATGGAATGTTAATGTTGGTAGCTAAGCCAGATTCTTATAGTTGTGTTGTGCCTCTATAATCCTAGATAGTTGTACGGGCTACTAGAGTTATTTCCTAAATTTGTAAGGGCCTTTTAAATGCATCCTTTAATAATGTAGGTAACCTGTGATTTCGTTAGGTGGTAGACAACTGCATCCTTCAATGTTTCATTTTAAATGTAGTGTGACTAGCATCACAGTTTTCGTTTGTCTAAACCATATAAGGACTAGATCATATAAGGACCAGTACAGCTGTTTCCGTTGCTATTGACATCTGAGGCACAATAACCGTGATGCTATTAGGCACACCTTTTCATCATCGATCTTATTGAAAAAACTAAAGGTTCTTTCTGTAACCATTAAAGGTTTCAGGTTTATTAAATAATTTTTTCACTAAGGAAAAGAAACTGTCGGTGTAAAGCGATGTGTGCTAGAAGTTTTATATAACAAACTTGATTTCCTAGGCATGGTAGAAATTTTATATGCCGACCTTCATCTTTTACGCGCGTTTTGCCATCAGCTGAGAGCATATGCTCACACGCATTCCTTGCATTCTTTTTTTTCTTCACTTTCACCATGGAATTAGTCTGACATAAATTAAGGTTCATCTAGAACTTAAATTACCGACTGGACTATAATTTGAATTAGTACATAATAACTGACTATGCTACATGTTACCTTAGTTGCCCATGGCTGCTTACCGAAAATCATTTTGGTGCAAGACCGCATAGTTTGCCACATTGTTTTGCATACTGAGTTCCTGCATATTATTTTGCACCTGAAATGTAAAAAGATCATCAGCAACATATTAATTTAATGGGCATTTCAATTCATGCACATGCCAGTTGAGAGGCAATGACAGTGCTACAGGTTAGTACCGAGTAAGAAGTCTGAGAGAAACACATAAATAGGCAAGCCGAGCGAGTATTACATTAATGCTAACCAATTTAGTATGGAAAAAATCAAAAGAAGTTACAGGTTCGATAAATTTTGTTTTTGTAGGTAATATTCAAATGCATCCGGATGGTCCTTCACTGGCCTCTGATCTTTTTGTTAATTCTTCGGTTGGGAGGTTCATTGACCCTTTATTGGCGTCGTTTTCTGGCACGAGTTCTTCTAATCCTGGTTTGTTTGCTATTCCTTTCGATTTTAGTTTGTACCTCATATCTTACCTTCTGGTGTATTTATGTTGTTCTCCTATTCATTTATTTGTTTTGTTTGTCTTTTCAATAGTCACCCTGTGGGGAGAGTAGGCCGAGAAGTTTGATGCAGAAGATATCCAGCAGGCTTCTCCGGAGGAAAACGTGTTTGTGTTGTTCGTAGGTATGAACGTTACTTTATTTTTAGGTACGCGAGTTCCACGAACCTCCTAAGGCAGCATTAGTTATCTAATGCCTTCACTCCCGTTTAAGGCCATCGTTTACAGCATTAACAAGTTCACCATGTGCTTACATAGGGATGTTGGGTTTGCTGGCACGTTAACATACCCATTCCTGAGATAGATGCTCTTTGCGAAAGCTAACCTGCGCTACACCTTATATTCTGTATATTCATTAAACAATAATCAAGCATGATTTGCATACAACACTTTCTGTAGCCTTGGAGATAAGTGCTACATAGTAGACTGTGAGAACTTCGACAATGCAAGAATTGAAGCAGCTGAGGTCAGCCTTTATGACCTATGCAAAGAAGAGAGGGATACTATGGGTGGTCACCATTGTGGACGATCCAAACGACTGGTGGTTCTATGCTTGCAAGCGGTGCTGGAGAAAAATGGTTCAAGCTGGAGTTTCCCGTAGGCCGTAGGTGCCCCAGTTGTCTCACCACGGAGTAACACCGCAGGTATAATTATGCGTAGACAAACAAGAAGCATGAGACAAATAGCTTTGCCATGTGTATGTAACTGCTAAAGAACAGTTGATATATGCAGGTACAGGCTGAAGGTAAGCGCAACAGACGTGGAGCCAAATGCTGAGAGCATTCCCGTCACTGGCCATTCCACGTTCTTCGGCGAGAGGCCGAGAGCAGCACTGCTCTCACGGGCAGAGATGCAGATCTTCTTGCTGCACTTACTCGAGGCCGTCATAATTTTGTTCCTGCTGCCATTTTGACAACAATTGGCAAGAAGTGCACTATCATCGCTCAAGTAGACAAGGAGACCTACAATGCTGATCCTGGAGTGGTGTTTTTACCATCCCAGAGGCCCAACTGATACATGACTCAGTGCCAGCACTGCCATCTTCTAGCCAATCCAGCCTTGCAATAACTTATAAGGTGGCTGTACCGGCCGATGAGCTCAGCACACTAAACCAGCTCGCAAAAAACAGCAGCCCACAAACAACACACGGAAGAGGTAAATAGTAGCCTAGGTGACTCTCTGTAGACAATTGATCCGATATGCTCTAATGTTCTTTCTACCAGGACATGGTTGAGGCAACCAAAGACAAGAACAGAAAGAGTACCAACAACAAGAAAGGCCCAGCCAAGACGCTCTTGAAGGGAAAGCACAAACATTAGCCTTGCCAGGTTGTTGTATAGCTCCTCGCATTTCATCATACCGAAGCACTTATTCTACATCCTATTTGCATTGCAGACATACATTGCAGGACGAGGCCAGAATAAGCTCACTACTAGGGAAAATCAAGCAAATAAATCAACCACTGGGAGATGAGGCTTCTCATCAGCTTGCCAGCTTATGCTATTAAGCCTATCTTATGTAACAGTATCCAAGATGAATATCTTAGCAGTTTTCTGAGATTGCATACCTAGAACTGTGTGTCTGAGTGGCTGGTGCCTACAGCTCCGTGCATGACTATCTATGTATAATTATCCGGTATCTAGAACTTCATCCACAGAATTATCCGGTATCTAGAATTTCATCCACAGAATTATCGGGTATCTAGAACTTCATCCACAGAATTATCCAGCTTAAGATTTAATGAAACGGCAGCTCCTGTCGTTTTATTCGCTATTACTATTATTTCTTTCGGCTGGCTTGCATATACTGCAACAGCTTCATGTGTCGTTGTCCGGCCTACCGACTACTGCATCAGTAACCTCCTGGATGTGCCATCACGTGACACAGGACTTGCTACAAACTTTTCAGCATTTTTCCTCCTGGTCATTCAAGTCTAAAAAAAACTGCAGTAGAGCAATGCATCCTAAATTCCTAATGCAACAGCCAGCAGCGCCCCTGGATTTAGGCCTAAGATTAACTTACACGCCATATCTCATATCATTAGACAAAAGGTTAAAATGGCTTACTGCATGAACTGTTTCAGAAACATTATACACTATATAAAGCGTAGCTGATTTTAACCGTTCTCCTTAGTTTGGCAACTGTTCATGCCCTATTTTCCTTCCTTTCCGTCCATTCAAAGGGTGCCACGTTTTCTGATTTTTTTTCCACTCCTTTAGTCGGTTGGTCATCCGTTTAATCTTTCCTTTTTTTTAGGCCTCCGGGTGACCGGCAACCGGCAAGTTGTAGTTCCATTCGTTTTCCCGGCTTCTCCGTCCTCCTGGATTTCCACGTTTTTCTTCTGCCACGTTACTGTTGGTTTGTTGCTACGTGCTGCTTCCACGTCTGCTTGCAGTGTTACCGTGTTGCAACCTCCTTTTTTCCTTTTTGAGCGCCCCTTAATTTTCTCCTTCCCAATTAATTATGTTCCTTTTCTTCTGGGGTTACTCACGGAAACTCCCACGCATGCGTCTTCCTCCGATCGTGGTTTGCGTTAGTTCTTCGTCCGTCCACGATTGATCTCTGCTCGCCGTCACGGTGATCTTGCTCTTGCCTTGCCGGACTCTTCTTTTTTTCTTCACTTTTTTTGATCTCCCTCCTCCTCCTTGGTTCGTAATGGTGGCCGGCTTTTTCTTCTGCAGGTAGTCTATGCCTACGCGCGCTTCTGCTGGCCGGCGGCGCGGTCGGCCTCCGTCTTCTTCTCATTCTCCCTCCCCGGCTCCGCGCCGCCGTCGTGGCCTTCATGCTTTGCCTCCGCGTCCGCCTCGCGGTGGTCTTGCTTCTGACGGTGGTCGTCTGCGCCGTGCGAGGCCTCCGGGTCGTGCTCGTGGCCGTTCTCGCGGGCGCGCGCACTCCATCTTGCCTGCAAATTTTGATCTGGTGCCCGTGCCTGCGGCGTCCCTGCGTCCACTCTCTGCTGTTTCTCTTGCAGACCAGACTGAGACTGCCGTTGGATCTTCTTCATCGTTCATGCCTGACAGCAATGTTTTGCCTTTGCCTGGTTTATTAGAGGCAGAAACTCTGAGAAGACGTGAAATTTGGCTGGGCAAACGGCCGGTTATCGATTCAGGCTCTGGTACTGATGCCTTTTGTTCGCTGTTGTTTCTTTGCAGAATTCTTTACACCTTTCTTATCAGGTTTCTTCTGCTGCTTACCTAGGGGATTCCGCTGGCCGTTCTGGAGAGCATGTCAGGGATGGGTTTACTGCTGGCGTTGGCGGCGCTTCTATCCAGCCTCTTTTTCCTGGGGCGTTTGATGTTGTCGTCGACTCTGCTATCGCCCCTTCGTTAACCGATGAAGATTTTACTGCCTCTCTACCTGGTTTGTCTTCATTTTTTGCTTCCTTTTCTTATCTCAATCTTCTTGATTTGTATCTTACTTATTTCCTGCTTCTGTTCAGATTTATTCCCTGTGGACAACGGCTCACATTTGCCATCCTTGCGAGACCAGAGTTCATGGACACCTTTGCCTGTGGCTTCTTTGCGAGCTGTTGACGCGCCTGGTCCATCTTCAGCTGATGTTTACCCTTCTGATTCTTCCCTTGCTGACGCCCTTGCTGCTGATGATGTGCGAAGTCCTGCGATTCCTTTTGCTCATATCACTCGGCGGCCAGATGTGCCAGCTGCGGGAATTGATCGATGGTGCCGTGGTTCGTCCACCTTGCTTTCTTTCCACACTTCTCGTGCTTTTTTTCTCCTGTTTTCTGCTTCACTATGTTTTCATCTGTGTTTCAGTTTCCGCTACTCCTTCCACTTCTTCCGAAAGAGCAGCTGGCAATCGTCGTCATCGTCTGGCTATGCGAGAGCATACGGCTCTTCTACGGGCCCATCGACTTTCGAGCCATTCTCATGGAGGCATCCTGCGGAGGTCAGCTTCGAATAGTCGTCGCCAGGGTCGTCGTCCGCATTCTGACATATGCCGGCAAACTGCTCTTCTTCAGGCAGGTTAGGCCGCCAACCATTCTCATAGTAATGGCTTCTGGGCTTCAGCATGGTCCGGAAACCTGAAGTAAACAGCGTAATGGGAATGTTACATCTCAAACTTGCTATGTGCTAATCATTTAGAAAGTGTTCCTTTTTCCTGTTGTTTTAGAAACGATATGTGGTTCTAGACTCCATGTGTGGTAGCTTCACCTTTTGAACCTAAACAGCTACCGTGCATAGCAGCATGGCCAGCTAAGATAGTCAGGTTCTAGGTTTTACACATTATTTACCTTCGTCTGCCTCTGATTCCTCTGTTTATGCTGGTGTGGTTGCTTTGCGGATGCTCCCAGCGGTAATTATCTTCAAAATGTACTGCCATGCTTGACCATGCTTTTCCGACGTCATCAGCAAGATCTACACCTGCAGATCCACGCCAACCTCTTGCTGTCAGAAACAGTTATCAAACTTTTGCTTATAATGCTTTCGAAATAGGTTGACAACAGCCCGAATAAAATGTTTGCTGATTGCATGGATTGGTACATGGTTCTACGCTTTGGTTCTCAAAATGTCCTAGGTTTCCAATTGTTTGGTTCTTCTTCCAACTTTTTTGCCTCTCTGTACTGCCTTCTACTTGCATTTTGTTTCCTGTTGTTAACTTCATTCTCCTTTTCTGCTAATTTTTTACCAGGTGTTGCTGCTGATATTCAGTTGCCTCTTCCTACAAGCTTGGTGAGGTTTCTCAAAGGTAAGTAATTGAACGCTCCTTTCGTGTTGTTGGTTTGTTTTTGTGGTGTCTGCTTTCTTCTTCTATATGTGTTGACTATGCGTTTTCCATCTTTGTTTGCAGCTGCTTGGCCTGGCAGGTCCTACTACGGTGGCCCTCATCTTATTTGCAAGTACTGTGGTGCTTCATACTGGTATCAGGAGCGTAATAAGCGTCTCAGTACGAAATACCACCGTGTGTATACTGGTTGTTGTCGTGGTGGCCGGGTGTCTCTTCCGATTTATCCGGAATGGCCTTCCCCGTTGTCTGAGCTTATGCGTTTTGATGGCGGTTCTGAGTCAGATCGGTTTATGCGTTTGATTCGGGAATACAATGCTATGTTTGCTTTCACATCTCTCGGTGTTCATGTTGACAGAACAGTTAATGTTGGGAATGGCCCATATGTGTTCAAGATTTGTGGAGTGGTGTGTCATGAGATTGGCTCTTTGTTGCCTCCAGAGGGTGATTCTGTTCCTAAATTTGCCCAGCTATACATTTATGATACTCAGAATGAATTAGATCATAGGATGGGTATATTTAGTCAGGATGGTGAACTTGATGATGATACTGCTGCTGGTGTCCATTCTGCATCAGCTGCTCAGTCTTCATCTGTTGTTGGTCAGCGCCGTCAAAGAGAGGAGGTACTAGGAGTTGGCTCAGATCGTTTTTCTACTCGGCCAGCCCGGCGTCAGCGGCGGCGTAGGGAGGAACCTGATCCCGCTATTGTGCAATCTCTAACTACAATGCTCAATGGGTGTAACTCTCTTGTGCAGACATTTCGTATGGCAAAGGACAGAATGTTTTCTCCTGATGCTCCTGAGGTGGCTGTTCGTTTATATGGTCATGAGGGTGCAGACCATGGGAATCGGTATTCTTTGCCTACCGCCCCTGAGCTGGCTGCTCTTATAGTTGACGACCTCACTGTAGAAGCATGTAGATTCGATATTATCGTCCAGAAGGAGGCTGGTTATCTTCAGCGCATCTCGCCACTCAACCCCTCTCTCATGGCTCTCCAGTACCCGCTCCTGTTTCCTCATGCTACCATCGGGTTCCATCTTGGTATCAGGTACCGACAGGTTGATGGTATGCCATCGACTGGACGCAACCAGGTGTCCATGCTTGAGTACTATTGTTATCGTTTCCATTATAGGAAGGGCGAGCCAAATCCTTTTACTTGCTGCGGTCGATCGTCGCAGCAGCTTCTTGTGGACTGTTATTCCTGTGTTGAATCGTGTAGATTGAGTTATCACTTCTGGAACCAGACCACTCTTCGGTCTGAGACATATCAGGGTATTTCTGATGCTCTTGGTGAGGGGAACTCCAGTGGCAAAAATGTCGGGGTGCAGTATCTTCTGCACTCGAGTTTTACTGGAGGGCCTCGGTACATGATTCAGAATTACCAGGATGGCATGGCTATTTGTCGTGTTTTTGGAGCGCCTGATCTTTTCATTACATTTACTTGCAACCCTAAGTGGGATGAAATAACTGAAGCTCTTCTTATGGAGCCTGGTCAGAGGCATGCTGATAGACCGGATATAGTTACACGTGTTTTCAAGATGAAGATTAATGAATTTAGCGGAGACGTCAGGCGGGGCGAGGCGTTTGGTCAAGTCCATGCATGTATGCCTGTTCTCTGTTTTGCTTTCCATTGTTCCATCACAAGTTACTGCACTTTTTCTTTCATAAGTTACAGTTCTGCCTATTCCGTGTGTGGTGTGTTTGCTTACTTATTCCCTTTTTTCCCTTTCATGAAACAGATTTATATGTTGTCGAGTTCCAGAAAAGAGGTTTACCTCACATACATACCCTTGTGTGGCTGGATGCCGACATGGATGACCCCACGCCTTCTACCATAGATTCTTTTATTTCGGCAGAGATACCAGATTATGCTACCGATCCATTGGGGTATGCGCTTGTGGAGGAGTTTATGGTGCATGGTCCATGTGGTGAACACAACCCTGATTCTCCATGTATGAAGGACGGTGTTTGCTCTAAGCGATATCCCAAAGAATTTAATGAAGAGACTACAATTGATGGTCTCGGTTTTCCGGTGTACCGGCGAAGTGAGAACGACAGGTATATTCTGAAGAATGGTGTTCGTGTCGACAATCGGTGGATTGTTCCTTACAATATTTCCTTGCTAAAAAAATTCCAAGCTCACATTAATGTGGAGTGGTGTAATAAGACCAATCTTCTTAAATATTTGTTCAAGTACCTTGCTAAGGGCCATGATATGGCAAGGGCCCGGTTTCATTCTATCACTACGGGAGAACCGACGTGTGCCGACGGCCAGGCTATGTGCCGACGGCCAAATGTCGGGGCCGTCGGCACAGAGGCCTCCAGCTACCGGCGACGAAGCTCACCGTCGGCACAGCGGGGCCGTCGGCACAACGCACGGTACACCGACGGCCACCCTCGGCGCAACCTCGGCCGTCGGCACAGCTAGGTGGAGCCCGAAGGTCACCGTCGGCACATCTGCAACCGTCGGTACACGCTCTGACAGGAGGGCCCAGCCGTTAACGCGTCACGGCGCCGTCCGCACCGTGCCGACGGTAACCCACGGCGCAACGGCGGCCGTCGGCACAGCGCCTGACTGCTGGGTCCCCCTGCTTCTGTGCCGACGGTGACCCACGGCACAACGGCGGCCGTCGGCACAGCCAAATATGCACATTTTTTGGTTTTTCCTGTTTTTTTTTGCATCAAAGAGATAATTATTACCCATATAATTATTAATCCATATCATTTTTTTTGTTTATTTATTTCTCACTGCTATTTTGGCGAACCCCTTTGCGAGAAACCTATATATATGTATAAGGGCGGTATAGAACCCCTTCGCCAGAAATCGAACCTCGGAGGGGTGAATGGCCCACACACGATACAAAATACTTAAGACCCACACACGATACAAAATACTTAAATAACTAGACTCACACACATACCAAAGCGCTTACGAACTAGACCCACACACGAACCGAAACAGTTAAAGAACTACACCCACACAGAGGAAGCAAAACACTTAAAGAAACTACACCCACACACATGAACCAAAACACTTAAAGAACTAGACCCACACACAAACCAAAGCTTTTAAAGAACTACACCCACACACGAACAAAGCACTTAACACTGGGTCGACACACACATATTAATCGGAGAAGTCGAAATCTTCATCCTCGCCGGGGTGTCCTCCGAAGCGGTGGTTGTGAGGTTCCACAACCACCGTTCATCATTCTCCCCCCATGTCGACGCCTCTCCTTTGGCGTACTCCGCTTCAACCTCGGCCTTCCTCTGCCGCTTTCCCGCCCTCCTCTCTCTCTCCGTACGTCCGCTTCTCCTTCCGGAATGCGCGCGTTGCCTCGACGTCTCCGGGATGGTCTCGCGCCACTGTGCCATGAACTGCTCGTCCGCCTCGGTGGTATCAATCCGCCGCCGGCCGGCCCTCGTACCGCCGCGCTTCACCCCGTGAGCGAAGTAGTGGCTCGAGTGAGAGACTCCGAGCTTCCGTCGAGACCCGACCTCGGGAAGTTCATTTCGTGGCGCGGCCGGCCAAACCTCCAAGCCGCAACGTCGTATGCGCGGGCAGCGGCCTCCTGCGTGTAGAAGGTGCCGAGCCACACACGCGTACCACCGGCGGTGATTTCAGCCGCGAAATGTCCCGCGGGCCGCAGGCGAACGCCGATGAAGCCCGTGTTGCTACTGGCGACGAGGAGCCATCTCGGCGGCGGCTCGGCTCGGAGGATTTTGTGGTTCTATTGGATGAGAGAAGTGATGAAGGGAGAAATGTTGCTGGTGTCGTTAGTGGAGAAGCCATGGCTATATATAGGCCGACGAGGGGCTGAAACGGCGGGAAAACATGGCGGGAGAGAATGGGCGGGAAAGGGGTGGGCGGGAAAAAAGGGGCGGGAGAGAAGCGGGGGGAAAGGGTGGGCGGGAAAAAAGGGCGGGAGAGAAGGAGCGGGGAAAGGGTGGGCGGGAAAAAAGGGCGGGAGAGAAGCGAGCGGGAAAAGGGTGGGCGGGAAAAAAAGGGCGGGAGAGATTCCGCATGTATAGGGGGAACTCCCTCGGAGGTGAACCGGAGAGAACCTTGGGATCATAGGGGATGGTACTTGTTTCCACATGTACCTATGACCTAAGCAAGCTCAAACGTAGGCATACGCCCACCGGGGACCCCGATGGGATGCGATCAAAGGGGTAGACGACGCGGTCAACGGAACTAGGGTTTCGTCGGAAATCGAGCATCGGACCTAGGGAATGGCCCCAAAAGTTGTGTGTGTCCACATGGCATGCACAAAAGTGATTTGAGATGGTTCTATATCCAATGCTACCCCTCCGGTGTGCCCGGCTTCTCGGACATGGGGTTCCTACACATAGGCGGATTCCGCATGTATAGGGGGAACTCCTCGGAGGTGAACCGGAGAGAACCTTGGGATCATAGGGGATGGTACTTGTTTCCACATGTACCTATGACCTAACCAAGCTCAAACGTAGGCATACGCCCACCGGGGACCCCGATGGGATGCGATCAAAGGGGTAGACGACGCGGTCAACGGAACTAGGGTTTCGTCGGAAATCGAGCATCGGACCTAGGGAATGGCCCCAAAAGTTGTGTGTGTCCACATGGCATGCACAAAAGTGATTTAAGATGGTTCTATATCCAATGCTACCCCCGGGTGTGCCGGCTTCTCGGACATGGGGTTCCTACACTTAGGCAGATTCTCGCATGTATAGGGTGGAACTCCTCGGAGGTGAACCGGAGAGAACCTTGGGATCATAGGGGATGGTACTTGTTTCCACATGTACCTATGACCTAAGCAAGCTCAAACGTAGGCATACGCCCACCGGGGACCCCGATGGGATGCGATCAAAGGGGTAGATGACGCGGTCAACAGAACTAGGGTTTCGTCAGAAATCGAGCATCGGACCTAGGGAATGGCCCCAAAAGTTGTGTGTGTCCACATGGCATGCACAAAAGTGATTTGAGATGGTTCTATATCCAATGCTACCCCTCCGGTGTGCCCGGCTTCTCGGACATGGGGTTCCTACACATAGGCAGATTCCGCATGTATAGGGGGAACTCCTCGGAGGTGAACCGGAGAGAACCTTGGGATCATAGGGGATGGTACTTGTTTCCACATGTACCTATGACCTAACCAAGCTCAAACGTAGGCATACGCCCACCGGGGACCCCCGATGGGATGCGATCAAAGGGGTAGACGACGCGGTCAACGGAACTAGGGTTTCGTCGGAAATCGAGCATCGGACCTAGGGAATGGCCCCAAAAGTTGTGTGTGTCCACATGGCATGCACAAAAGTGATTTAAGATGGTTCTATATCCAATGCTACCCCCGGGTGTGCCGGCTTCTCGGACATGGGGTTCCTACACTTAGGCAGATCTCGCATGTATAGGGGGGAACTCCTCGGAGGTGAACCGGAGAGAACCTTGGGATCATAGGGGATGGTACTTGTTTCCACATGTACATATGACCTAACCAAGCTCAAACGTAGGCATACGCCCACCGGGGACCCCGATGGGATGCGGTCAAAGGGGTAGACGACGCGGTCAACGGAACTAGGGTTTCGTCGAAATCGAGCATCGGACCTAGGGAATGGCCCCAAAAGTTGTGTGTGTCCACATGGCATGCACAAAAGTGATTTGAGATGGTTCTATATCCAATGCTACCCCTCCGGGTGTGCCCGGCTTCTCGGACATGGGGTTCCTACACATAGGCGGATTCCGCATGTATAGGGGGAACTCCTCGGAGGTGAACCGGAGAGAACCTTGGGATCATAGGGGATGGTACTTGTTTCCACATGTACCTATGACCTAACCAAGCTTAAACGTAGGCATACGCCCACCGGGGACCCCCGATGGGATGCGATCAAAGGGGTAGACGACGCGGTCAACGTAACTAGGGTTTCGTTAGAAATCGAGCATCGGACCTAGGGAATGGCCCCAAAAGTTGTGTGTGTCCACATGGCATGCACAAAAGTGATTTAAGATGGTTCTATATCCAATGCTACCCCCCCGGGTGTGCCCGGCTTCTCGGAGATGGGGTTCCTACACTTAGGCAGATTCTGCATGTATAGTGGGAACTCCTCGGAGGTGAACCGGAGAGAACCTTGGGATCATAGGGGATGGTACTTGTTTCCACATGTACCTATGACCTAACCAAGCTCAAACGTAGGCATACGCCCACCGGGGACCCCGATGGGTTGCAATCAAAGGGGTAGACGACGCGGTCAACAGAACTAGGGTTTCGTCAGAAATCGAGCATCGGACCTAGGGAATGGCCCCAAAAGTTGTGTGTGTCCACATGGCATGCACAAAAGTGATTTGAGATGGTTCTATATCCAATGCTAACCCCTCCGGGTGTGCCCGGCTTCTCGGACATGGGGTTCCTACACTTAGGCAGATTCTGCATGTATAGGGGGAACTCCTCGGAGGTGAACCGGAGAGAACCTTGGGATCATAGGGGATGGTACTTGTTTCCACATGTACCTATGACCTAACCAAGCTCAAACGTAGGCATACGCCCACCGGGGACCCCGATGGGATGCGGTCAAAGGGGTAGACGACGCGGTCAACGGAACTAGGGTTTCGTCGTAAATCGAGCATCGGACCTAGGGAATGGCCCCAAAAGTTGTGTGTGTCCACATGGCATGCACAAAAGTGATTTGAGATGGTTCTATATCCAATGCTACCCCTCCGGGTGTGCCCGGCTTCTCGAACTAAGTAACCTGTAGTAAAAAACAGCCTGTGCCGACGGCCGTCGGCACAGCATCATGCCAACTAAGTAACCTGTAGTAAAAAACAGCCTGTGCCGACGGCCGTCGGCACAGCATCATGCCAACTAAGTAACCTAGTAGAACAAGTGCTTACTCCTATTCTATTCTTATTTTTTGTAGTAAATAGTGACAATATTTATTTAAAAAAATAAAAAGGAAAATAAAAAATAAAAATAAAAAAATAAAAAAACAGCCTGTGCTGACGGTCACCGGTCGCGCACAAACTCACCGTCGGCACGAGTGGGTGGACATAATCGGATCGGCGCGCGCGGCCCGACCACCTCATCCACACCCCACCCCCGGCCCGCCCTCGACCACGCCCACGCCCGCGCCGCCGCCGTCTCCGGCCGCCACCCGCCGCCACGCCCGCCGCTCGCCTCCGCCGCCACCCGCCGCCACGCCGGCCGCCCTCGCCTCCGCCACCACACGCCGACGCCCGGCCACCCTCGCCCGCTCTCTTCCTCGCCGCCACCCGCCGAGGCCCGGCCGCGCCTCGCCTCCGCCGCGTCGGCCGCCGCCCGCCGCGCTGCCGGCGCTGCCCGCCCGACCCCTCGCCTCGCCGCCACCACCGGCCGCCGGCCGGCTCTTCCTCCGCCACCGCCTCGCCGACGCCGGCCGCCTCGCCTCGCCGCGTCGGCGAGCAGGCCCGCCGCGCACGCAGCCGCCTCGCCCGACCCCCTCGCCTCAGCTCGCGCTGCCGGCGCCGCCTCGCCTCGTCCCCGCCATCGCCTCACTGCCCTCGCCTCTCGCCCGGTAATTTTTCTTCTTTTTATTTTTATTTTTGTGTCTATTTGGTAGTTAGTTAGTTATTGAGTAGTTAATAGTTAGGGAAAATTGAAATGGAAAATGAAATTGAAAATGAAATTGAAATTGAAATGCTAGTTGAAAAAGATATTGAAATGCTAATTGAAAATAAAAATTGAAATGCTAAATGAAATTGAAATTGAAATGCTAATTGAAAATGAAAATCAAATTGAAATGCTAAATGAAAATAAAATTGAAATGCAAAATGAAATTGAAATTGAAATGCTAATTGAAATTGAAAATGAAATCTATTTAGCGATGAATTTGCATTGACAAATTTTTATTATTTGAACTAGGTCCCGTAGTGAGCACCCCGCGTGACGACCCGGATCTTGCGGCGCATCTCTACGGCCGTCGACATCGCCGGTTGTTCGACTACTTCCTCTACAGCTAGAGGTGAGCTGAATTGCCGACTCCCCTTCGCATTTTTTATGTCACTAGATTTCATTTCTCCGTCAAGTCGCGTAACCTAGGTGTCAATTCCCGTCCGCAAGCGTTACGCGGATAAATATGCATTAGTGGTCGAGCATATTTTGAACCGTAACGCTTGTGGCATTTACGGGACAGTCGCGGACCCGTAGTTGGGTACGTTTTCCATGTTACGCTCGGGTGCGAGACAGGATTTCGTCGGCGCCTCCTCGTTGTTCTCCGGATGCACATCCTCTCGGCTTTTTGCCGAGACGTGTATCGGGAGAAGCGGCGGGGAGGTGCGTCGAATTCCGTCTCGCACCCGAGCGAACGTGGAGAACGTACCCAACTACGGGTCCGGGCTGCTAGGAGCCCACCTAGTAGAGATGTAGGTTGATGCACGCGTTTTCGCCGGTAGAAAAATAAAAATATGATGCATTCAATTTCATGCTACTATTTGTTGTTTGTCACGCAATAAAGCGGGATGGCTGATAATGAGTGGATGTACGAGTGGTCGTGTTAGTTCGACTCAAGTGACGGATGAATGGAAATGGAAGACCGATTTGTTAGTGAAGGAGTTAGCTCGTGGTTCGAAGGGGATTGTTCGTCCCCGTTGCCCTTGCAATGTCTGCAGGAGGCGTCATCCTAAGGATATTCTAGAGATGACTAAACACCTTTGGTGGAATGGGTATATGCGTGACTACGACCCGCCGGTCGACTTTTCTCGACACGAACGTGATAGAGGTGAGGTGATGCGGCAGCGGATCGATGGCAATGAGAACGATGGCATCTTAAACTTGCTAGATGATCTTCGGGATGCCGACATGCCGAGTTACCATGGGACGAACGATCGAACCGGAGGAACCGCTCGAACCGGAGGGACCGCCACAACCGGAGGAACTTCCGGAGGAGGAACCCGAGCCAACCGCGAGGGCCTTCATTGACATGATGGCCTCGGCTAGGAGGCCTCTATACCGGGTGCAAAAATGTCTCAACTTGATGGCATCACGCAGTTGCTAGCCGACAAGTGCATGTTTGAGAGTACTCGAGCATCCTTTGAAAAGACTACGAGCACGATAGGTAACATGTTGCCCGAAGGTCATTGCTTGCCCAAGACCATGTACGAAACGAAGAAAATCTTGAAAGCATTGAAAATGGATTATGTAACATATGATGTCCGTCCAAAACTTTGCCTTTTGTTTTGGAAAGACTATGCGGATGACAAGTACTCGTGCCAAGTGTGGTCACTCTAGGTATCATGAGGTAGATGTAGGCAATGGTCGGAAGAGGCGGACAAAGGTAGCCATAAAGATTCTTCGTTATCTCCCATTCATCAAAAGAATCCAGCGGCTTTACATGTTCGAGAGACGCAAGCAGATGACATGGCATAAGACCGGGATAAGATTGCAAGACGAGAAGAAACGGGTACCCATGGTACATCCATCTGATGGTCAATCATGGAAGCGCTTCGATCAAAAGCACCCAAATGAGGCAAGTGAGGCTCGGAATGTTAGAATTGCGATAGCAACCGATGGATTCAACCCATATGGTATGTCGACCGCCGCGTACAGTCGCTGGCCCGTGTTTGTTATTCCGCTCAATCTCCCTCCCGGAGTCGTAATGCAAAGGAAGAACATATTCTTGTCGATGATCCTTCCGGGGCCCGAATATCCAGGGAAGAAATTGAGTGTCTTAATGCAACCACTTGTGGATGATTTGCACCACTCGTGGCATCACGGTACATTGACATACGACCAGAGCATCAAAGAGAAACTTCATCATGAAAGTTTGGTTCCACTATTCGATGCATGACCTACCCGGGTACGCCCTATTCGTGGGCATAGTACAGCTGGTAAGTTTCCATGCCCAGGTGTGCGAGCACGAACTAGAATTCGAGCACCTAAAAGCTGGACACAAATATGTTGCCTTTGACAAACACCGCAAGTTCCTCGATCCGGGGCATCGGTTCGGATCCGACAAGAAAAACTTCACGAAAGGCGTAGTTGTGCTTGAACATAAAGAAATACCAAAGTTCAATGGTGCAACCGTTGATGCTTGAGCTACGTGCTCTCCAGCCTAGTAAGGAACCCGGCCACCAATTTGAGGGATATGGTAAAACGCACAACTCGGACTCACATAGCGGGCATAACAGAGCTCGAGTATTACAAGGACCTTGAACTTCCCCATAATATCGATATGATGCACACCGAAAAGAATTGTGGGGAGGCATTCCTTAACACCTGTCGCAACATACCGGGCAAGTCAAGGGATAATGTTTCAGCTAGAGTCGATATTGAGGAGATATGTGACAGGGTGGCTCTACACATGCGGCCTCCCGAGGGCAATCGAAAAGGTTGGTTAAAGCCGCATGCCAAGTACTTGTCTTGATAGCGCCGACAAGAAGGAGGCATTTACGTGGCTCAAATATGACGTGATGTTCCCCGATGGTTATTGTTCGAATATGAGTAAGGGAGTCAATCTTGCTACGGGAAAAATAAACGGGCTCAAGAGTCACGACTATCATATATGGATTGAGCGGGCGATGCCGTGATGCTTCGAGGGTATCTCCCGATCATGTCCGGCGAGTGCTTGCGGAGGTGAGCCATTTTTTCCGCACGGTCCGTGCTAGCGTGATATGTACCGAGGTGATTGAGAAGCTGCAGCGACAGAAGTGCCGGACATGCTATGCAAGTTAGAGATGATATTCCCCCGGTGCTTCTTCACTCCGATGTTACATCTCATCGTGCATCTCGCCAACGAGGCACTCTTGGGGGACCGGTGCGAGTATCGTTGGCGTTTTGTATTGAGAGGGAGTTCAAATATATTCGGTACAAATGTGGAAACAAAAATAAGATTGAAGCATGCATAGGCTGAGGCAACTCTCCTCCATGAGATGGCGAGACGCCACGACAATGTACTATGCCAATGATGTGCCCACTAAGCATAACCCGGTCGCTCGGTACAATTCGATGAGCCCAACCGTGACCCAAAGCTCTTGCTCTTCAAATATCCCGGTGGCAAGGCCGGTGCCTCAAAAGTGGAGAACATTTCGCCAGAAGAGAAGGATTGCATAATGCTTTACGTGCTTATGAACATGGAGGAAGTGGTCGATTTCATGAGGTAAAATGATGAACCAATTACTTTGGAACCAAGTAACTTGGTTTTGGTCTAATACGTATTTTCTCCTTTCGACCAATTCCATGATGAAATGTGGTCGGGAAGAAATGGTCCCACTCCCACGCAGAGTGGTACACTCTTCGAAAGAGGGTGCCCGCCCTTAAATAAAAGCTTCGTGAACTGGTTCCATGAAAAAGTAATTTCTCAAATGTTCCTCTTACTTTGCAATCCGTGACTTGTCTTATTACACGTAACTAATGCACAAAATAATCCGAACCGAACTTGTAGGGAGCCGATCCCAACGTTGAGATGACGAGATGAGTTGAGATGCGTTTCCCGGGGTTTTAACCGTAGAGTCCATACGCATGAGAAGTATGATGTAAATGGGTATCGCTTCCATACGGAGTTTCACCGGAAGAACCGGCCTAATGCAAAAACAATAAATACCGGGGTCTACACCGCGGAGCCGATGATCTTGATTACTATGGAAGGTTACAAAAGGTATACGAGTTGACGTTCAACAACGCAAACATAGAACTCAAGCTCTTTGTGTTCAAATGCCATCGGTTTGACCCACACGGTGGAATGAGAAGCACCCCTTCCATTGGTTTAGTTGAAGTTAGGCCTACAACCACCTACGACGGATCCGACGTCTATGTTGTGGCTCACCAAACCAAGCAAGTTTATTATTTGTCCTACCCATGTCGGAATGAGGAACTCATGGGCTGGGAAGTCGTGTTCCGGTATCGCCACATGGTAAGCTACCCATCCCTCCGAGGACGATTACAACAACATTGACCCGGTAACATATGAGGGAATTTTCTATCAAGAGGAAGAGCAGTTCGGGGCTCTTCAAATAGACATAGGTCTTCGTGATCTCCACAACGATGTACAAATGCGTGGTGAGACCGTGGTGGACCCGAAGGACATAGCTATGCTCACCAAGCGCCATGCGAGCAAAGACAACATTGTCGAGACTCAACCGGAACCCAATGCCGACCATGAATACTCATATGATACTCGATTTTGATAGTGAGGCCGAGAACCCAATGCCTAGAGATGAGAGTGGTGATGAATGGTGAGGGTCTTTTATGCTTAGTACCTACATTATCATTATGCTTAATACATACATTTGTCATTATGCTTAGTACCTACATTATCATTATGCTTAATACATACATTTGTCATTATGCTTAATACCTACATTTTTCATTATGCTTAGTACCTATATTTGTCATTATGCTTATTAATTTTCAACATGCTTATTAATTATTTTCTCTTTTTCTTATGCGGGTAATTGCCCAATATGAGCGGACGGAAGGCATCATCGAGCTCCTTGCTTGATCGGATGCATCGGCGGGAAGCCGTGGCCGGGTGCTTCCGGACGGAGTGCAAGACCCATTATTCCCACCCTGGCGTTACGAAGACGCGGACGGAGGACTGGGAGGACGAGGGGAGGACGAGCCGGAGGACGAGGGGAGGACGAGGCTGGAGGACGAGGGGAATGCACGGCTCCTTCTAGCCGACATTCCCTCCGCTTCCGGCTCGGTGGCTTCACGGTCGCCGGACGAGGAGGAGGACACTAGGGAGGAGGAGGAGGACACTAGGGAGGAGGAGGAGGAGTCTAGGGACGAGGAGGCTTCGACGGAGATGGCTCCGAAGAAGTTGCGGATTCGTGGGGAAGCGCAGGTTCCCGATGAGAGTAAGGAACCCGCTACGGAGGATGAGAAGTGGCTCCTTGTCCCGGGAAAGATAGAGTAAGTAGTAAGGTGATTTCATTTTCGTTATGACACTTAGCATTTTCTAATGTTTGATAATTGTGCAGGAATTTCACATACACGGGAAGAATGTCCGCGTGCCGGGGAGTCCGATTGGAGCTGCTATTAGGAAGTACTGGTCGGGGATGTACACTCCGGTCCTTGGGGCGAGTCCAAGCTAGCCTACACTTGGGAAGACTATGAGATAGCGCCTTACCCCGGCTTTGCTTCCGCCGCCGACGCCGTGATCAAGAAGTTTTGGGTACGTAATGCATACTCTTTGGGTTTCGTTCATATGTAGTTGATAACCCCACCGTGATAACTCATGCCTCTCACACTTTCTCGTTATGCTTGATTGCGGCGCAATTATAGGGTGGCGACCGAGCATAAGGATAGGGCGGACGTGGTGCTCCGTAACATGTGTCGGAAGTTGACACGGCAGCAGTGGGTACAACCGGAGGATCACGTGCATCGGCCACTTCTATGCTCGAGCAGGGCGTAAGGTACACAAAGCCCGAGATTGTGCAGGGACTCGCCCGGCTATGACGATAGATGACTTCATGTCGGTAAGTAATTGTCAATGCGATTCTATGTACCGCGGCTAACTTGCAACTATATTGTTTGTTCTTCAAATGAGTTTTGATTTTGCGGGTTGTACCACATTGGGCTGATAATAATAAGAGGGCCGCCTTCATGGAGTTGGTCAAGAATTGGGTCGGCGAAAACCCCGATTTCAAGGCCGTGAGCGACCGGAACAAGGCCAACCGTGGTTCTCGGGAACACACACTGCGGGGAGCGAGCGGCACCGATCGCTTATCGGGAGCGTGTCGGTACATATAAAAATGGAACAAGCTGCATTTTTTTGATTTTCGATGATATGCATAACATTTGTTTTGTGATGCGGGGAAGAAGCTCGGGAGGGAACTTGGTGAGATGGAAGCGTGGACGCACATGAAGCCGGTGACGCCCGGTCCGACCGAGCCTCGGCCCGCGCACGAGATGTACTACGGCAAGGCCAAAGAGAACAAGGAAAGATACCGCGAGGAGTACGCCAAGCTCCATCCGGAGGTGGAGGACCCTATGACCGAGCCGGTCGACGAGGTGGCGATGATCTTGGCGGGGTCCGGCCAGCCGCATGGACGTCTGCGCTCGCCTTGCGCTGGGGGTTTCAAGCCTCGGAGGAACTTCACGCAGATCAAGGCTACCCTCCTCCGGCGGCTACGCTACCTCCTCGCGACTACATGCCGTTCTCGGGTAGAGGTTGATGTAAGTCATCCACACTTTCATCCTCGTTTTGACTCTTGTTCCTGAATGGCTATGTTGATGAGACGCATTATTTCGAAATTGTAGACTCGGCTCGAGGAGGCCTATGCGGTAGCTTACGAGGAGTATCTCGAGAAGGTTAAGGAGCATGACCTTGTGAAAGATGCCTATGTCCAAGTGGACGAGCAACCAGATGGCGGTAAGTTTCAATCTCTATGGTTGCAAAACATCATAAGTCCCCATGTTTGAATCCGAGCTATCTCTCCCGTTTCTTGCGGAGTTTCACTCGGTTCATGATGACTGGAGTGCGAGAGGAACCACTCCCGCAGCCACCTCATCCGGGCCGACGCCGGTGTTCCCGTCCAAGGAGGAGTTCTATATCATGTACAAGCGTCGGCGTCGCTTGACCCTGTGAAGTTGCTAACTTGGCTAAGTTGCTAACTTGGTGTGACATGGCTAAGTTGCTAACTCCTCCAACATGTAGGGATTGGGAGAATCCGGGAACGACACTCCTTGTGGTACGCCGATGCACCCCGGTCGCCATTCTCCCGGTGCTTCGCCGAACCTCGGCATTTTTCCGGTTCCGGTGGCTCTCGTCGTGGTTCTACCTCCCGAGCACCGTCGAGATACGGCGGCCTCACTTCACCCACTCGGAGCTAGATCGTTCGTAGCTAGATCGTCACTCGGTGGTGCACCACCATAGTTTCTACATTGTACTAGCACATGATGACACGCTCCATCTTTGTAGTGGATCCGGTGTATGTACCATGGTCTTGTATGCTATATTTGTGCTATTTGTGAGATTTGATGCTATATTTGTGAGATTTGGTGCTATACGGTGATATCTCGTGTGCTATATGGTGATATATATGTTACTGCATATTCAATCCTATAATATGTGCATTTTCTGCGATTTTCCGAGCAAACGAGGCCAAATTGGCAAAAATCGAAAAATCAGGCTCGGCCGTGGCCGAACGGTGTCACCGTCGGCACAGGCTCCGTAGCTGTGCCAAATGGCGAGAGTCCGTGCCGACGGTGACACCGTCGCTGCACAGCCAGTGCCTGGTCGCGCGATTTTCCGGCTTGAACAGCCACCGTTTTGCCGCCATTCCGGGAAAAAAAAAAAAAGAAAATTGTGCTCGACAGTTACACCGTCGCGCACGTAACGAGGACGTTGACGGCGCCGGCGTGACTGGCCAGTTGGTCGTGCCGACGATGAGACGGCCGACGGCCACCGTCCGGCCGTCGGCGTACGGCTGTGCTCGACGGTGAAGTTCTCGTGCCGACGGTGCACGCGCAGACCCCGACGCCGTCGTGCCGACGGGGAGACGCCGACGGTGACCGTCGGCAGAGACGGTGCCGACGGTGAACGTTGTTGTGCCGACGGTGCGGGGCCGTCGGTGTAGCTGGTCGTCCCCGTAGTGTATGTACCAGTCTACAGGCTCTGAATCTACTGGAAGAAATGAGATAGATGAGTATGTAAAATGCAGGTGCATTCAGATTGCTTACCCTTTTAGTTTTTGGTAATCCAGTGTTTTTCCAATGTTCTACCTTCTTATGTCGTCTTCAGTATCTGTGGATTAGGTATTTGTCTGCGTGTGAGGCATGTTGGCGTATGTTCGCATTCGACATTCATGTTCGAGCACCTTCTGTTGAAAGATTAGTGGTGCACCTTGAAAATATGAACCGGGTTATATATAGCCAGGATGATAACCTTGCCGACGTTGTTCGCAATCCTTCGAAATATAAAACTATGCTCACTGAGTGGTTTGTCGCTAACCAGCGGTACATGGATGCTCGTGAGCTTACGTATCTGCAGTTTCCATCAAAGTGGAGGTGGGACGCATCAGCTAAGAGATGGCGAAGGAGGAGGCGCCAACTCAAATTCGGCCCTCCTATTGGCCGTGTCTACAACGTGCATCCTAGCTGCGGAGAACTCTTCTATCTTCGGATGCTCCTCACGGTTGTGGCTGGTGCTACAAGTTTCAATGACCTCAAGGTTTACCATGGAAGGTTGCACACCTCCTTTAAGGCAGCTTGCCAGGCGCGTGGTTTGGTTGGTGATGACAACGAGTGGTTCCTTCTATTTGATGAAGCCGTTCAATGGGCTTCTTCTTATCGAGTTGCGACATCTATTCATGACTGTTTTGCTATTTTGTGGTGTCACTGATGGCCAACGACTTCTAGATAAATATTGGCGGTTTATGGCAGATGATATAGCTTTCCAGATTGCACGCTCTCTAAATGATACTGTTCAGGCAATCCCTTCTGAATATTTACACATTCAGCTGTTGCACGAGCTATCTGTTATGTTTGGTAAAAATGGTTACTCCTTATCATCTTTCGGTATATCTACTGACTCCATTCGCAATGCAAGGTTGCTTGGCAATAGGTTGATTTTAGAAGAGCTACAGTATGACAGGAATGAGCTTAGAGAAATGGCTTCTTCTTTCCATGGAAGATTAAATGAAGATCAGCTCTGTATCTACAACCAGATCATGCGTGCAGCCCTCAATTCTGTTGGCGGCGTTTTCTTTGTTTCTGGTCATGGTGGTACAGGCAAAACGTTTTTGTGGACCTCTATTATTGCGAGGTTACGAGCCGATGATCATGTCGTTCTTGCTGTAGCTTCTTCAGGTGTAGCTTCGCTTCTGTTACCAGGTGGAAGGACGGCTCATTCACGTTTTAGGATACCTGTTGAAGTCAACGAGCGAAGCATGTGCACCATTTCCCGGGGCAGTAATCTAGCTGAATTAATAGAGAAAGCAACACTCATACTTTGGGATGAAGCGCCAATGACTCACAGACGTTGCTTTGAAGCGGTTGATAGAAGCATGAGGGACATTTTGTCTGCGAATGAACCTTCACGGAAATTGCTCCCTTTCGGTGGGAAGACTGTAGTTTTGGGAGGGGATTTCAGGCAAGTGTTACCTGTTGTGGAAGGGGGCAGTAGAGCGGAAATTGTGAACTCCTCCCTTATGAAGTCACCCCTTTGGCAGCATGTAACTGTCCTCAAGCTACGCAGAAATATGAGATTGTCTAATCCACAGTTGTCGGATGAGGAACGAGCTGCTTTGGAGGAATTTGCGCAGTGGGTCCTCGATGTCGGTGATGGAGCTGTGCACATGGATACACGAGAAGGAGAGGCTACCCCTTCATGGATCTCCTTGCCACCAGATACAGCACTGCTGCCAGACTCTGATCCTATTTCTGCTATTGTTGATGCAGTGTATGATTCATTTACTCAAATGTATTCTGATGCAGCTTATCTGGCAGACCGCGCCATTGTGTGTCCTACTAATAAAGTTGCCGACTCTATCAATGAGACTGTTTTCTCTAAGGTGCCTGGGGAGGAGATGCTGTTCGAGAGCTGTGATTCTATATGTAAAACTCTCGACCATGCGGCTGATGCGGAACTGTTATATCCTCCTGAATTTCTCCATAAGATCGATCCTCCAAACTTTCCGCAGCATAGGATTTCATTGAAGGTAGGGGTTCCAATAATGTTGTTAAGGAATATTAACCAAGCTATTGGACTTTGCAATGGCACCCGTTTAATGGTTACACGTCTAGGAGAATGGGTCCTTGAAGCTAAAATTATGACAGGGACCAATATTGGTGAACGTGTGTGCATACCAAGAATTGTTCTACACGCACCAGCCACCAAATGGCCATTTACATTGCAGCGTCGTCAGTATCCAGTAAGGCTATGCTATGCAATGACTATCAACAAGAGCCAGGGTCAAACTCTTAAGAAGGTTGGGGTCTACTTGCCCAAACCGGTGTTTTCGCATGGGCAATTCTATGTTGCAATCTCAAGGGTAACATCAAGGGAAGGGCTGAAAGTATTGGCGCTCGATGAATCTGGCAACCCGACTACCCAGACTAGAAATATAGTGTATCAGGAAGCTCTTGCTCATCTATGAATGTCACTTCTTACATGGTATATTTTGTTTGCATGCACATGTTTTATTTTTGCCTGCATTTTGTATGTTGTACATTCTTTTTGAATTGTTCTTCTTCGCAGGTACCATTTGTTGGCAGAATCGGTGGATTCCTTTTTTTTCTAGCGCTCTGCTATGTGATCTAGGTTCAGGGATACTCTCCCGTTGTTTAAACCGTGTATGTCAGGTTATCTCTGTTTCCTTCTGTAATACTCTGTTTTTCCTCACTGTGATGTCACTTATAAGACCATCTCTCTTGCTCTGTTCTTTTCCACCGCACTTTTTTTCGTACCATTAGTTTTCAGTTCGTATTATGTTTGGCTATTCTTTTTACAGTCTATGGTTCCAGTTCTGATTGTATGCTACAAATTACAGGCTTATGGGCATGTGTGCTGTTTTACCACATATCCATCAAACCTAATGGAAGGAGTTTCTAAATTTGTGTGCTGGCTGCAGCGGCCCGCAATCTGAAACCGTGTGCGCCCTCAAGGTGAATGACCAAGGCATATAAAGAGAGTTCAGTTTGTCAGTCAGCTGTACTCATTTACTGTCTGTTTTCTGCTACATGGTTTGCTACGTGTCTGCTACAAGATAATGTATAAATAAACTTCCTTCCTTTCTTCCTTTTTTTATGGTTGCTTACTCCCTCCGGTCCACAATAAGTGTACAACATTCGTACTAAGTTCCCAACACTTATTGTGGATCGGATGGAGTATTTGAATTTACTTAGCATCAGATTAAGTATGTGAAGGCCAACTAAGAAATGTTTGCAATTTATGAAGATAATGTATTTAGAAAAATGGGCAGCAGCTATAGAGGTCACTCATGGTTGGCAGAAAGATAAGAAGGCCAGCCTTGGGTGAGAAACAACTGCTTCAGCAATTAGGCTTGGTGAAGGCATTTCAGAAAATAGTCAAAAACTGAAACTGGTTCACTCTGACCTATCATACTCTGCCGACATAGAATGGCAGCTCAAACTAACCTGATATTCGGATCATCAAAAGATAAGACCAGCTTCTTTTTATCAGGTTTTATTGTCTTTGCATTCCCTCCTAGCAGGTAACGCCTGTGCCCCATCAGAAAGTGAGGGAAGTTCTCCCCTTGAGTCGTCACAAACACCTGGCTCTGAACAGAGACAGTGTAATCTAATGCTGCTAACCGAGATGAGTACCCCTGCAGAAAATGGGTTAGTGAGTAGGACAATATCCAAACAGTATGAACAAAATCAATGTGAAATCGATGAACATTTAATGCATGCATAGTCGTCCAACATTCAGAACAATATCAGGCTTGGCTGGGGAGCCATACCTTAAACTCAGCAAGTTCTTCAGGCAAAGCAACAGTGTCCTTGGTCTCTAAAAGAGGGAACATCTGGCGAAGGGGAGCCATGTATTTTGCAGCATTCTCTATTTTGCCAGAAGCTACATAGAGGAAGGTTGTATTGTCAAATTCCATGCCTCGCAGCATCATACCAACCTGCTCAAATTCAGTCAGTTAACACATTATCTCCAGTAAATTTAGTTGGCACTCAACTTAAAAGTTGCTATAATTGACCTGAAACTTCACATGCTAAAGTAGCGGACAGAAATTCTATACAAAAAAGGGAAGCACAAAACATAAACCCTCAAGTAACTGAGTGCACATATGCCCAAAGGACTTAAATCACAGTTTTAGTATACAAACATACAGAGTGGAAAAGGGTAAAACGATATACCAACCTCTAGAGGAGTAAGTGGGCATTTTTCATCTCTTCTATTTGCCTCAGGATTGATAACTCGACCAGGTCGGTGAAACTTTCCTCTCCAGCTCCTTTCACGGGCATTTTCCATTTCAATCTATTCCTTGCGCAGATAGTGATCTGGAGATGAGTAGGCTTTAGTTCTCATATTTAGTATGCTGCTGATATTATGATTGAAGCGCAGCAAAACATCTTTAGGGAGTTCCTTCACCACCCTTACATGTTGTCTGACTGTCTCGATAAAACGATCTTCGTGAAAAATATCACTAAATTTGCTGAAAAACATAACAGGAGGTAAACACATTATTATCCTGAAACTCTATACAATAGTGTTCATACGTGGCACAGCACAAGGGAAAGGAATAAATTTGGATGAAAACACCTAACGCTACTGCTATTGTATATGAACTTTACATGCTACAGAGAACTGTAAATTTAGTTTGATGAAACATGTAAACACCATCTGCTTTAATCTTGCACTGCAACATTAATAGAAGTTAGGAGAAAAAAATGCCGTTCAGAACCAATATATATTAGAATACAAAGTAGAATGTCAAAATTAAACTTTTGTGGGTTTATCATTAGTTAAAAAATGAACTGCTGTTAAGTAACTGTCCCGTACAAGAGTAAATGTTGGAAATACAACTTAACAGATTTGGGTGGCTTTTGGTTTCCTGCGGTTGGAAGATTTTCCCAAGGATTGGAGCAAAATTTACATGTATTTACCCTTGAAAACGATTCACAGAGTTATTATAAATTCTCAAAAGATAGGGAAAGAGGTCGGTAAGATAGTATGGGTTGTCATGGTTAGATTTCTTATAGTTGACTACAACTTCCACCTAAAATAAAAAAACGTAACTTCTAATAACTAGGACTATTATTTTTATCGTGACATTCACGCACTGACATGGCTAGAGGCTCATAGTACCCCTCTGAATCAGACAACAAATGCTACTTCATTACATGGTGAAGACCTTTCATATTATTTATAAGCACCATGCCCAGGGCAGGGACTCTTTTGAATATCATAGTAATGCATATGTCCATGATTGGATACAATTTGAGAGTTGGAAAGTGCAAGATCAGAGAGAAGCTCCATTAGAGTACAGCTACTTCTGTCCAAATAATATGAGCACACGCAGTGAATATACTTCCTGTGTAGAGGCTCGCATATGTAGCTTGGAAATGAATTATTCAACATCTTGGTAATTGTATATAGTTGTATTGCACCACACGTTTACAGAATTTATTAGTCTTGACACGCACATTTGCTTGCAAGTTCCCAACCGGTGTCAGCTACTAATGCTCTTACCCTTTTCGTTTTAGTTTTTTGCCCACAGATGCATCTTTGTTTGTACTCCAGATTGAATTACCGCTGTTCCTATAGCTGGAATTTCTTCAGCTCAGCCGGTACAGAGAGAGGCAACATACCGTCAGTTTAGCTGTTGATGTCTGAATCCATGGGTTGTCGGCCTCCTGCGCTGCCGCGCTCCTTCGTCCTCCCTGCGCTCAGCTTGGCGGTGCGGCGTGTGGCGACAAGAAGCTCGGCCGGCCCCATCCGACGAGCCTTCAGCACGCCGTCTTCCCATCCGACCACGCAGGCCGTCCGTGCTCCTGCCGAATGGCTTCGGCGCTTGCAGCCTGGACGGGAAGGAAGCCGCGCAGGTTTTGCTCCACCTTCACCGCCTCCTCCCGCCCCGTCTCCAGCTACCGCAGCAGCAGCTCGCACCGCTCAGCTGCTCACTCTTCTCCGATCCATTTGCCTTTTCCCCAAAATGTTCCTATCCTCAGCTGACCTCATGAACGATAGATTTTTTTCTGGAGGACGCTCTACGATAGATGCTGCCAGCCGAATCGTCTAACTTCGCTAAGTCCGAACTTGCTGCTGCGGCCCATGTAAAGGACCTAGCCGTAGCCCGCCAGGCCAATGGACATTGCCTGGCCCGGTCACTTATGGATTGCACGTGTTGTCCTAGACTATCCGAAGAAAACACCATTTTCCATCGTCCGCTCCACGCGTGAGCCGCCGCGTTCGGTATGCTTCGGATGTTGACACCTGCCTTGCATGCGATGCGTTTATGTCTACACTTGCCATCGACGCAGCAGGCAATATACAGGTACACAGCTGTCCATAGACACAGCTCCTCTCTCTTCTTGGAAAAGCCGGGCCGGCTCAGCTGACAGCGGATCCAGACGGAGCTGCCGCGTCGGCGCAAGGTTTTCTTGCCGTTCCACGTCGCCTCCCCGTCCTATCTCTCTGCTCGCAGTCCTTCTCTTCCTCATCCACCTCTGCCTAACCACTGTCGCTCAATCACAGATCGAGGGGAGCCAAGGATGCAGTCCTTGCCGCTGAAGGCCCTGTCCCCGGACGGGCTCAAACGAAAGATCGTTGTGCGCCTCTCCAGGATTTGGGAGGCCAAGAACCAAAACACAGGGCATGTGTACGAGCTCGCATTTGCTGCGGTCGACCACGAGGTATTCCTCTGTAATTCTTCTTATTTTCGAAATAGTGACGCAGTTCTAGCATGCTTACATTTATTTGATAAAAAAACTCAGATTAGTACTTTCAGCCACCTTCCTTGATTTAAATGGGAATTTGAACTGTTATCAAAGCTACTGAAAATCACACCAGATGCCTACGTTGACATGTTCAACAGGTCTACTTCAGACAGAGAAAATATAATCAGCACGACTTAACATGTCAAAAGATAGTACTTGTGAGTTTTCAGATATAACATGAAAAAAAAAATTCGTTAAGCACAAAGAATGACATGACTAAAAAGGAAAGAACTCTACCAGCCATTAGAAGGCTCCTCCATTCGGAAAAGAATCTAACTCTATACAGTTATCTTTCGAATATTATTTTCTTATTGGACAATTCCTGTTACAACAAAAAAACTAAGTTACATGCCATTTCTTCTGCAAGCTGAAGTTTTGACCAAGAGTCTGAAGGGACGCTCTATGGAATATTATTGTTCTATTTTAAATCACGTTATTTTTTGCCTTAAACGAAATCTTTCTTATTTAAATTTATTTTATATTTATATCTCAAAAGTAACGTCTTTTTGGCATATTAAGTCGGCATGATTTCACCCCCCTGTAGCAGACTAGATAGGTATCTTTTATTGTGCAAGTATCTTTTTTATGTATCCTGTAATGCAAATTTCAATCAGTACAAATGTGGTGTGATGGTTAGTAAGAATAGGAACTGAAATGGTGCGTTCAAGGTATTCTCCCATTGTGGTTTTCTAACTACTATTTTTTAATAAAATTCTTGCAAACCAATTTCCTTTGGCTGTCAATTTTCAGATACCTACAAAGAAATTTTTGTTTGAGTGGATATTTTGGAAAATTATATTATGCGGGTAAATAATAAATACTACACATGGTCTCTCTTTTTTATTTATTTCAGAAGCATACACCTTTTTTACGAAATGTACATGGATAGAAAAGTAAGTTAAACATACATTAATCCGTAATTGATTCATCATTTAGTTAGATGCTTTCAACCATGCTGAAATTAATGTTTTCTACTTTCTATGCTTCCGTAGAACGGCGGTTCTTATAAACGAAAATATTTATCTACGTCTGTGAACCGTTTAACACTTTCCCTAAAAGTCTGAGATAACTAGCCTTTGCTTACAATTATCATTGGATCTTTGGCGGTTCATTTTGTGACTGCATACCATTGTGCTGGAACTGAACACGTTTCTTATAAACGAAAATATTTATGTACGTCTGTGAACCGTTTAACACTTTCCCTAAAAGTCTGAGATAACTAGCCTTTGCTTACAATTATCATTGGATCTTTGGCGGTTTATTTTGTGACTGCATACCATTGTGCTGGAACTTCGATGGCAGTCTTAAGATAACTACCCCTTAGTTGTACTATTGACAGTTCCTTTTACTGTTATCTACCTTTTAGTTTTTACTGGGCTACTTTTTCTGTGTTTTTCTTTTTAAGAAATAATATCATGTTCTTAACTGAGCCATCTTCCTGGCTTCAGCTTCAGAAGTTGTGCTCGAGTCCATGTAGCAGGAAATATAGGTTAACTTTTTCATACCAATGTCTGTAGGATGACACATGATCTCAGTAATCAAATAGATAGCTTTTGAGATAATTCCATCGTACGCTTACACCACGATGTGCACCCCTTCTTTTTCAGAAAATATTATTGAATGGTTTTGTAGTTGTTCTACCCAAAGTATGTCGATATGTAATTATCTACAATATGCACCGCGATGTGCACCCCTTCGCTTAATTTCCTACTGATTCAGCCTGCACAAACTTGGTCTATCAGTCTGCATACACAAATATATATTTTACCGTTTCACCTACAATTTACTTTAAAGATTTATCGGAACATTCAAATTCTAAAAGTTGTATCCATGGATCGACAGTTTCAACGATTTTTGGTTTGCTGTGACTTCTGTTGCTCTTTACATACTAATTATCTTTTCATTTAAACCAACTTGATTGTTTGTTGCAACACATACATTATCTATAGAAACTTCCGTACTTCTTATTACTTACAGATCAAAATCTTTGGATTCTGATACAGGGAACTGTAATGGAGGGCAACGTACTAGCCACCAATATAGCTCAGTTCAAGGATGTTTTGAAAGAAGGTACCATTTATACCATCCAAGGCTTCATGGTTAAACCAGCTCGTGGAAAATACAAAACAGTGGACAACAACCACAGAATCACTATCACGCAATACACAAAAGTAGAACAAGCCGTTCCTGAACCTGTCGGCATACCTTTGGTGGCCCACAGTCTGCAACCACTTTCTATTTTGGAGAAGCGTGCCCGCAGTGTCACAGTTTTATCAGGTAATCTGTTGACATTTTGTTCAGCTCTTCCTCTTTCTTGCTAAATCCTTTTGTACAGTTCATACTTAAATCGGCTTTTCTCACTTCTAAAACAACAGATGTCCTCGGCGTGGTGACAGATATGACAGGCGTCATACCTCCAAAGGGACAAGGACAGCCAAGAAGAAACATCAAGATTAAAACCATTGAGTATGAGCCATGTTGTGCCTCCTATCAATGATATTTTTCTTTTCATGCTACCTCAATCATAAACATGTGTTTCCATTTTCCCAGTGGCGACCAATTCACTATCACTCTGTGGGGACATCAAGCAGAAAACTTTGATGAAGAATCCGTTCGTGCAAGCTCAGCAGAGGGCAGCGTAGCCATACTGTTCGTCAGCATGACCGTCGGCCACTACTTAGGTTCCTCGCTTCACTCGCACACTACTCGCATGTCTGACCACCGATAAAAAACATTAACAATTTGCCTTCTTTGCTGCAGGTAAACTATGTTTCAAGGCCACGTCTCTGACCCGCTCATATATAAACATTCCCATTCCCGAGATGTCCGCCCTACGGGCCAAGTATGTGATGCCAGCCCACTATAGCTTCTCCACCATGCCACTGTCTATATGCTTGCTAACCATGTTAGTTCCTTGCTACAGGTATGGAAATGAACCTAACCAGGTTCAATGGCACGAACAAAGCGCAAGGCCCAATCCAGTTGAAACAACCGTTTCCGCTTTATACAAACAAGAAAGAGACGATGTTCAAGTATGCTTATGCATTTCACCGATCCAATCAGTATTTCGACGTCCACTCCACTTATCTGTTTATCACATATCTACCTTGGTATTTGCATAACGTGCAGGGAAACTACTACAAGATACCGATCGAGATCACCGAGGTCGACAACTCAAAAGGCTGGTGGTTTTGGTCGTGCGACAGCTGCTGGAAAACAACCAAACCAAATGGAAGTACATTCACGTGCACGGATGTTGCATGCCCTTGCATAGGAGGAACACAGAGGTTTACAACTACACTTCCCACACATTCCAGACCATACCATTCCGTTTTATGCCTCACAAGTAACACACTTTTCTTTTCCAGATACAGGATAAACGTAAAAGCCAGAGATATCAGTTACACTCAAGAGGATGAAGAGGAAATAGGATGCTTCACTTTCTTTGGTACACAAGGCAAAATTCTTACAGGCTATGATGCAGAGCTGGTGATTGGAACAGCTGAAGGAAGACCAGACTATCTGCCACCAGCTGTCGCAAGGGAGGTTTGGTTAGGCTTGGTTACGACGACGTCGAGTTGGCGGTGGAGGAAGACTCGGCATGAAGGCCAGCCACCCGGTGGTGTGGTACGTAGTGGTAATAGTACGCGCCCCGCTCCGAAACAAAGAAAAAGGTGCGTGCCGCACTCACGAGGGACTGCCAGTGAGATACTGGAGGAAGGTGGGGATGACGTCAAGTCCGCATGGCCCTTATGGGCTGGGCCACACACGTGCTACAATGGCAATGACAATGGGAAGCAAGGCTGTAAGGCGGAGCGAATCCGGAAAGATTGCCTCAGTTCGGATTGTTCTCTGCAACTCGGGAACATGATCAAGAAATATATGAGCAAGACAACATTCCATTCCGTGTCTCAGCCACAGAGCTGATAGGCAGTCCTGCGCCGCCGCTTCAAGCAGCTAGCAACACCAATCTGTCGCTAGAGGTTCCATCACTGTCTTCAGCTAATGAAATTCCAGTCCCGCCTCAAGCAGCTAGCAACACCAATTCACCGTTAGAGGTTCCATCACCATCTTCAGCTAAAGAAATTCCAGGCCCATCCGAAGGCAACACCGACTCTGCTGCCACACCTCCTACAGACGCATTAGAAGGTCTTGATTCAGATGCTGAAGAGGTCAGTACAAACACACTTACTCCTTGCTTTACTGTTCCAAAGAGGTGTATCATCAACCAACTTAACAACATCTGCTACCTCTTTGCAAGAATGCACCCTCTGCATCTGAGAAGAAAAAAAGAAAGGGCAAGACAACAGCTTCACCCTCAGCCAAGAAACAGATCAGCAAGAATCTCTTCCCAAAGAAATGAAGCTACTGAGATCTGCAGGTCAGTGGACACACCCATACTGCCTATTCAAAAGCAGTAACAGCAATGCTAACTTTTTTGCCTATTCCTTTTTCCTCCCTGCCATGGCAGCCATCATCCAGCTTAGAGGAGCTACACATGTTACCAGCAAGACGAAAACTTGCAGCAAAAGCTTATTGACCACTCCATCTAGCTAGCGCCTTACTATGTTATTAACTATGTTGTAATATTACCTGTTAAGTACAATCCACCTATGTATCGTACCGTAAGGTCAGCACCCTCCCATGCTCTGGTTAGCTACAGAGCGGAACGAACCTACGCACTACTTATGCTATTAGTATTTGCTACTTGCACTACAAATCGAGGTCGCATTCTGTTCTGCCTACCAGCCATATCTTACTTTACCTTGCTAAAGCACAGGTCGTTTTTCTCAGATAGAAATCTTGAAGGCTCTATGAACCCTAGGGAAATTAGTACCAAATTCGAAACAAACTTACTCAAATTAGGCTAAAGGACTGCACCACCGCTAGAGCTGCACAACCTCTCTACCGACTTGATCCACTGGTGAACACATCCAAGGGATC
Source organism: Lolium rigidum (assembly GCF_022539505.1). Lineage (NCBI taxonomy): Eukaryota > Viridiplantae > Streptophyta > Magnoliopsida > Poales > Poaceae > Lolium > Lolium rigidum. The sequence continues at coordinate 101,475,498 of NC_061514.1, read as the reverse complement.
GAGTCCAACCTCCATCTCCAGTCGCGCATGTTCAGGTTCAGGTAGCAACACGGCAGTGCCATACGTTCAGGTTCAGTTAACACATAAGTCCACTTGGTTGATAATTTTAACAAAGTGCACAGGTCGTAACCGAAAAAACTCGAATATAAATGGATGGTGCTAAATTTGTTATGGTTGGTACTGATCCTCCATCCATTGATACAATACTAATTCGCAATGCAATTCAATGAAAGATACGCACATTGCTCTGTTTTATGCAATTGTGTACTGTTTGTATTATTTGATACATGGATCTGAATAGTCCCCAGTTCTTATTGTTTTCTCATATTGTAACAACATGCTATCTCTCAGTTATCGGTTTTGCTTCTGTTTTTTGCACCATGTAGACCATAAACGTACCTGCTCTATATTGTGGTCTGCATCAAGAAGTGGCGTTTCTCAAGTTCTTCAAACAGCTAGCTACATGCTATAAAAAATATTCCACCTTTGACAAGTTAAAAGTTTAATAATACCCTAAAATAGCACGAACCAAACGTAATTATGCATCAGCCGAAAACCTACCAACATCAGCCAAAACAGCACCACCCTCCATGCAATATGCCATCAGCTGCCACGCAGAAGCAGCCACTACTAATTACATGAAACAGCTAATCACCATCGAATACAGACAGCAGCACATCTCCCTTGCACTTCCAATCCGCCGCTTCTATTAAAAAGACAAATGCATTTTACAAGACCTGAACGCAAGAAAAATAAAAACACAAAACCATAATACAAAAAAATACTAACTTCCAGATATCAACTTTCCTGCTTCGGCAAATCTGTAGCACTACTTTTACCAATAAAGAAGACAACTGTTAGAAATACAATCGCACATGTCTCAACATTACATACACGCATCCTGTCAAATTCTCTACAGCATGTACATGCACCCTCTGGCCTAAACCAGTGGAAATATAAATCAGCACTGTAAAAAGATAACCCCGCCAACAATGCATCAACTGATGTACGCAAATACATTACATTTCAAATTCTATTAGTGCTGCCTCTTACATTATGCATACAAATTCACATTTGCTAAAAACACTACCGATAACACCAATAAACCTTCTAATCACCAGCTACTTCTAATTCTCGCTGACTAACATGGCCACGGGCGCGGCGTGCCGCCGCGCCACTGCCTCCTAGTACAAATGTATGTACCTCCACATTATGCTTCGTTTCTAATGTCAAGTCACTTTGAGATATTTGCAGCCACACATTATATGCTGATGTTTTACACGAGAGAATTTCTGTACTTCTCCTGCTGTCAGCCATCTCGGATAACTTTTCCTATCTCTCATATCATTAAGATAGTAATTTTGTGGCACCTCTACTGAACATGGCGCAATGTGGATTGTAATGCTTATAGCTGAATGCTATTTTAGCTTGGTTCCTTATACATTTATGTACTGCAGCCATTTGACCAGAGATTTTATCTTGCTACGTTTGATGTATTCTCCAGCATGTCCAATACTATAAGTTGTTTCATCAGGAGAGAGTGCGCATGCTAATCTGTCACCATCTGTTTTCTATGGTGCCATATTTACAAGTAAGTTAGATTAGAACAAACTTTACTAAACTGCAGGTATAGAGAGCAACAGGGAGAGATCATGAAACACCACCTTGCCAATGCACGACAACAGGCCCTATAGTCGACACTCGATTGGACAAAAAACACAGGTAGCTTATATTCGGTGTGGAGGATTCAGTTTAAGTTCCTGAAAGAGTAATATCAATCCCAGCTGTGAAATTGCACCAGTGGTCTACTAGATGTGCCATCAAATGATACAAGATTCGGCAACAACATCTGCATATACAACGGCCATTTCTTCCCTCTAATTGTTTGGGTTTTCTTTAGAGGTATTTTCCTTTAGCACATTTTAGTTTGCAAAACACCTAGAAAGATACATGTGCAAATCTATGACTGTAAAGCAGCGTTATGTCACAACAAACACGCCACTGAATTCAGTTATGAAGTACGTTCTTGCAATCGAATACAGAGGCGTACAATTTTTACATATACGCAAACAAAGCAAAAGCTCAGTTGTTTTTGCATATAAAGGGCAAACATGCAGTATTTCCTTCTTTTCAGACTATTTCTCCTAGATGACTCCAAAAAACGCCCGCTGTAGGCTAACAGGAACAGAAAGATATTCAGACAAAAGAAGCTTACCGTACCAGGCTACCAGCCCATCCATTCATCCCCATGAACTTCGCTTTGGCCCGTGGCCGCCGGAGCAAGAACAAAGCTTCCCGAGCTCCGCGGAAACCGCGCCTCCGGTGGCTTTCTTCTACTGCCCTAATTCCCAGACCCATCCGGTGGCTTCCAGCTCTCCGCTTGCGCTCTTGTTCACCAACGTACGAGCTGATGCGGCTGCATCAAGCAGCAGCGACCGCCCCAGATCCCGGCTTCCAGCGCATTTTCTGCTTTCCCATCTTTCCCTATCCTCGATGGCCGCGACCAAACCTCCGCCAGCCGCTCCTACAGATCCTATGGCGAGAGTTCACACTTCACAGCGAGGAGAGCGCCGCTGAAGCATCCTATGGAGAAGAAGAGTGGGTGACAGTGGCTTCCTACCGGTCAACTGAGCCACGCGAACCACTTCCTTATTTTGGGACACGATGCGAACCACCCTAATTCTCTCTATTACTCTCCTTATTGGTGACAGCGACATCCTTAGGTTCCAAATAGACCGTAGACAGGAGAAATCTACTTTGGCTTATAACTGTAAATGCACCCACTATTCAAAATTATAGTTTAAATTTTCTAAAAATTCTGGAAAAAACACCCAGATATTTTATGTTCGCACAGTTTGACGGACAAATATTATTTCTTATGGCCAGTGTAAAAAAACAATTTTAGGGGCTCCAAAATAGCTTTTAAGGAGACATTTTTTTATCTTTTTTACATAGTGCACATAAAATGTTTTTTCCTGCCAAACTTTTGTGAGCTAACATAGAATGTGAGGATGCACACTCAGAATTTTATTTCGAAATTTTCAAATATTTTGAAATAAATTTAAAATACATTTTTTTTATAATAGGTGCATCTAGACATATAAGCCAAAACACCATATCGGTAGAGCAGGCCGGTCCACACATACCTAGAGCGTCCTTCGCATGACTGTAAAAAAAAGGGTATCCACTATCCAGGCAGATGTGTTCCAGCCATAGGTACTAGCTATTTATCCAGCAAATTTTGAAAGAAATTCACAGCGTCCTCTTTGCAAGATACGGCATGAACATCTACAAAAACAGCTCCCATTTATTCACTCTTGGTACTCAGTTTTTTAGAAAGATATCCTCACTTAGTAGTGATACCATATACTACCTGCAACATTGAAACCACGGGCGCGGCGTGCGCCGCGCCATACTTCCCAGTACCTACCAAAGCACGAAGTCGAGACGAGGTTGATGGCGAAGTAGACGACGACGGAGCGGAAGGAGTCAGCCGGAATCACTCGTCAGAGATGCTCCCGTGGACTGTGGCGTCGGTCGCCGACGAACCTGTCGAACTAGAACAAGAAAAAGCACAAAACCTTGTCAGGTAGGTGCCCAAGGAATCAAGGAATCGAAGTGGAGGCAGAGGGAGGTCAAGGGGACGCCGGTATCCACCGTAGTCGTCGACGAACGGCAGCAGTTTTCGCGAGATTGCGAGATGGTTTGCGAGCAGCTTGGTGGCTCTCGTTCTGTAAGGTTTGAGGGGAAATGGAGAGGATTGACAGGGCTATTTGTAGGACAAAACGGCTCATCAAATGGTGCCTTAAATCTCCGAGAATCAAAGAAAAGAGAAACGCAAGAAACTGAAAACGGCCGGGCTCGTGCTCGTGCATTGTCTGTTCGTTGCTGAGCTTGAAGACGCTGACGTGGCTGGGACCCACTCGTCAGTAGGTGGAGAGAGAGAGAGAGAGAGAGAGAGAGAAAGAATAGGCAGCTGGTCAGGTTTGGCCTGGGCAGGTCGATTCATTCACGTTGGCCATATTCTTTTTTTTTAAAACGAATTTCCTTTCCCTTTTTTCTTCTTCTTATTACTTGAAGCTATTTTGATTCAAAACTGACTCAAACAAACTCAGAAAAAATTAAAATTAAATATTTGTGGATTCCTTGTTAAATGTACAACATTAAGGAACCACTTTTAGTTCAAAATAATTTTGACAAAATCGAATTTTGGCATACATGCCTATATAGTTCCATTTGCATTACTTTGTTTTTTTTTGTATAACATTCAATTTTTTTTCCTAGGAATGCAAATATGCCATGATGCTTATGAATGCAATGCATGTATTTTAATATTTGAAAATTTGGGATGTTACAAATCTAACCCCCTTAAGATGAATCTCGCCCTCGAGATTCGGAGTGGCTAGCAAATAGGTGTGGGTGGTCTTCTCGAAAATCATCTTCTCGTTCCCAAGTTGCTTCTTCCTCAGTGTGGTGATTCCACCGAACCTTACAAAACTTGATCGTCTTGGTACGAGTAACTCTTTCTGCTGTCTCAAGTATCTTGATCGGTTTCTCTTCATATGTGAGGTCGCTTTCCAACTGAACTTCCTCTAACGGCACGGTGTCTCTCTGTGATTTTTCAGCCATATCTGGTTGACACTTTTTCAGCTGGCTCACATGGAACACATCATGAACTGTAGAAAGAGATTCTGGCAATTCCAACTGATATGCTACTTCTCCTTTACGATCTAGGATCTTGAATGGACCTACAAAGCGAGGTGCTAGCTTTCCTTTGACCTCAAATCTTTTCACGCCACGTAGTGGTGAGACTCGGAGATATGCTCGGTCTCCTACTTCATAGGTCACTTCTCTACGCTTTGAATCAGCGTAGCTCTTCTGTCTAGATTGGGCTATCTTCAGTCTATCTTTGATCAATCTAACCTTCTCTTCGGCATCTTTGATTATGTCTGGCCCAAACAGACTTCTTTCTCCTACCCCATTCCATAGTAATGGTGTAGTACACTTTCTCTCATAAAGTGCCTCAAATGGGGCCATCTCTATGCTAACTTGATAATGTTGTTATATGAGAATTCTGCATATGGTAAATTCTCATCCCAACTAGAGCCATAGTCCAATGCACAAGCTCTCAACATATCTTCTAAGATTTGATTTACCCTTTCAGTTTGTCCATCAGTCTGTGGGTGAAACGTTGTGCTGAACTCTAATCTAGTTCCCAACGATTCATGTAACTGGCGCCAAAAGTGAGAAGTGAATTGAGTCCCTCTATCAGACACAATGCTCTTGGGCACTCCATGTAAACAAACAATCCGGTTCATGTAGATCTTGGCTAGCTTGGCGCTTGTATAAGTGGTCTTCACGGGAATGAAATGAGCCACTTTGGTCAAACGATCAACCACGACCCAAATAGAGTCATATCCAGACCTAGTCTTTGGCAATCCTGTGATGAAATCCATGCCAACATTGTCCCACTTCCAGTCTGGTACAGGTAATGGTTGCAGCAGTCCAGCTGGCTTCTAGTGTTCTGCCTTGACCCTACTGCATATGTCGCATAGAGCGATGTACTCAGCGATGTCTCTCTTGATGTTGCTCCACCAAAATCTTCCCTTCACATCCATATACATTTTGGTGTTACCAGGGTGAATAGAGTATGGCGAATCATGAGCCTCTTGAAGAATCAACTTCCTAAGTTCGAGATCATGTGGTACACATATGCGCTTCTCAAACCATATGGTCCCTTTCCCATCTTCATGAAATCCCTTCGTCTTGCCTTTGCTCATGTTTATCTTGATTTCTTCTATTTCCTTGTCTATCTTCTGAGCTTCTCTAATCTTGTCCATTAGTGTTGGCTGAACTTCAAGTGACGCCAAAATAACCTTCTGGCACAATTTCCAGTCGGAGTTCTTTAAATTCTTCACACAACTCTTCCGGTAACTCCCCTATTGTGAGACCGTTCACATAGATTTTACGGCTCAAAGCATCAGCTACAACATTAGCCTTTCCTGGATGGTATTGCAAGCTCATGTCATAATCTTTTATGAGTTCTAACCATCTTCTTTGTCTCATGTTCAAATCCTTCTGAGTGAAAATATACTTCAGACTTTTGTGATCAGTGAACACATCGCAATGCTTCCCCATTAAATAATGTCTCCACACCTTGAGGGCATGCACGACAGATGCTAGCTCCAAGTCATGTGTGGGATAATTTCTCTCATGATGTTTCAGCTGGCGTGAGGCATAACACACCACTCTTCCGGCTTGCATTAGAACACTGCCAAGTCCTTGGCGAGAAGCATCACAATACACCTGGAAATCCTTATTGATATCCGGTAGACATAAAACTGGTGCACTTACTAGACGTTTCTTCAATTCTTGAAAACTAGCCTCACACTCATCGGTCCAGATAAACTTCTTCTCCTTCTTCAACAATGCAGTCATAGGTTTTGCGATTTTGGAGAAGTTTTCAATAAACCTTTGATAGTATCCCGCGAGTCCTAAGAAACTCCGGATCTCTCATGCATTCTTGGGTGATTCCCACTCAGTCACCGAGGCCACTTTGCTTGGATCCACTGCGACTCCTTCAGCAGAAACTATGTGTCCAAGAAAACCAACTCTATCTAACCAGAACTCACACTTGCTGAATTTGGCATACAACTTGTGTTCTCTGAGCTTCTCCATGATTAGGCGCAGATGTTTCTCGTGCTCGGCTTCATCTTTTGAGTATATCAATATGTCATCGATGAATACCACTACGAATTTGTCTAAGTACTCCATGAACACCTTGTTCATCATAGTCATGAAGTAGGCTGGAGCATTTGTTAGTCCAAATGACATAACAGTGTACGCATACTGACCATACCTAGTGGTGAAGGCAGTCTTCGGTATGTCTTGCTCCCGGATCTTCAATTGGAAATAACCTGATCGAAGATCAATCTTGGAGAATACTTTTGCTCCTTTCAATTGGTCAAACAAGTCATTGATATTTGGTAGTGGGTATGTCGAGGGTACTCCTCGGCAATGCCCTCCGATTGGGGCTTAGGGTTGACGGAATCCTGCAAGCTGACACGAGACATCGGTTCACAGACAAGCGGGGAGAGCGATTTACCCAGGTTCGGGGCCCTCGATGAGGTAAACCCCTTACGTCCTGCCTGTCTGTTCTTGATTATGAAGATAATGGGTTACAAAGGGGTGCCGAATAGTTCGGCTGAGATCTCGTCGAGAGGTTAAGTGCTACGGTGACCTAGCTCTAGACTTTTTGGTAGCTAAGGCTGTTAAGATTGATTGTGTCCCTCGGCAGCCCCTCTCCTGGCCTTTATATAGGAGGCCAGGTCTCAAGAGGTCTAACCGAGTACGACTAGGTTTACAGCAGTTTTGGATCTAATCTTTCCTTGTTTGGCTGCTTCCTTATCTTGCCCGTCAAGGATTCCTCTGGTGCGCCGCCCAGGTGGCCCATCTTGCCTCCAGGTGTCTTCATGGGCCTCCAATTAGTCAATACAGGATAGGGCAATGTCGGTTACCCGAAGGTTAATGCCCACGTCAGTAGCCTCCGAGTGTCTAGCCGAACATTGTTCGGGTAGAGACTGAACCATGTCTTCTTTTGATGTTCTTCTCCTTGATTGTACTTGTTCATCTTGAATCAGCATCATCTTATTTTGTCGGGTGCGCGTCAGCGCTCCCGATGGGGGTAGCCCCCGAGTCTAGGTACGGATGCTTGCAATCCGTGCGTAGACTCAAGTTGTACCACTCGAACATTCTTCTCTGCCAAAGTTTTTTGCAGGTCTTCATAGATCATCCGATATATTTTCCGCTTGCAAGGGATGATGAGTAACGTGCCCAACTTTTGTTGGTTAACTACCGATGGCAAAACAACATTACTCTACACAGAATCAAGTCCCCGGGCATGATCCTGGAGCGCAAAAAAATTTGTCGGGTGCGCGTCCAGCGCTCCCGATGGGAGTAGCCCCCGAGTCTGGGCACAGGTGCTTGCAACTGGGCGCAGACTTGAGCTAAGCAATCATCTTTTTCTTCATCCTTTTTCTTCGAGTTCTAAATATGTCGGGTGCGCGTCAGCGCTCCCGATGGGAGTAGCCCCCGAGTCTAAGTGCAGATGCTTCGTAATCTGTGCATAGACTCAAGTTCACCATCTGATAGCTTTATATTCCTTCGAGTGCTCATAACAGCCCTTATGACGTCACTGTTGACGTGCGACTGCTGTGGTTTGATTGACAGGACTTGACCTGACGGGCCCACCCTAGCTCTGCGCGGGCAGTTTTTAGGACTTGACCAGTGCACGCGCGGCGACCGAGGCGTCTCCTCGATTTTCGCACAACATGGGAATAATGGGCCGCCGGTTTTGTTCCTTCTTCAAGCGCCACATGTACAGCCAGATCCGCTCCACCTCCCACGACGCCTGTGGAGTTATGGCCATGATCTCGCACAAGTTCTTACGGCATAAATAGGGGGCCTCCTCATCTTTACCTTTCACACCGTTTACTGCTCATCTTCTCGCTCAAGCCTTCCTGCCTCCTCTGTTTCTTCGTCAGAAGTTCCGCTCGCCATGGGCAAGAAGAAGAGCGGCAGCACCTCGGAGGCGGCCAAAGTTAGCCGCGATTGGAGTGCCCCCGCCATTTCCAACCGCGGCATCAACAAGCTGCGCGCCCTCGGCTTCATCTCCGCATCAGAGGAGGACATTCGTCTTCCAGGTGCGGTCTCTCGCGCAAATCCCCCGAAGGGCTTCACTGTCATGTTTGCTGCCTTTTTGTTCCGTGGCCTTTCTCTTCCGGCCCACGAGTTCCTTCGCTCCCTTTTTTTCTTCTACGGGATCCAGCTCTGGCAGCTGACCCCAAACTCCATTCTCCATCTCTCCATCTTCATTACGGTTTGTGAGGCCTTCCTTGGCATTGACCCTCACTGGGGTCTTTGGAGGAAGATCTTCTACGTGAAGCGCCACAACGACAGCAATTGCCCCCACCCCCGTCATCGGTGGTGTTGGCTTTGTTGTCAGGAAGGAGGTCGACTACTTCGACTACCCGATGAAGGAATCCGTCCAGGGCTGGCGCAACAAGTGGTTCTACCTGCGAGATCCCATAGTGTCTGGACGGCGCTTGAATCTCCCTCCCTTCGATGACGTCTTGGTGGCTCACAAGAAGAAGTCCTGGCGAAACGCCCTTTCTCCCGAAGAGAGGGCAACAGCCGACAGACTGTTTGAGCAGGTTGTCGTCTTGAAGAATACGGGAGGTCTAACGATGTGCGGCACTGAAGTAGTTTCAGTGTTCTTGCAACGTCGAGTGCAGCCGTTAATGTCTCGACCCCACCAGTTATGGCTTTATACTGGCAAGGGCGACAAGTCAAGGATCAGTTCTGCCGACCTGTCGGCAGATGAACTTCGGGACGAGGTTCGACGCCTGACGTGCCTCAGTATGAAGGACAACATTGTCTTGACATCGGCTCGCACTCCTTACGATTTTGACCACCTCCCGTCTGAGGTAATCTTTGCTGCTCCTTGCTTGCTTTCACTTCTTTTTGCTTTGTTGTGTTTTACAAACTTCTTTACTCTTCTTGATAGGCCTCCTCCGTCGTTCGATGCTATCCTCCTACACCGGAAAGCGGCATGGAGCCAGAGGATGATGATGACGATTCTGAAGGGACCGAGGATGCCCAGCAGGTCTTCGAGGACAGCGATGTCCAAGAGGGCGACACTGTCAAGGAGGTCGCTTTCACCAGGAGCAAGCGTCGCTTGCAGATAGACGAGGATTTTATCATGACGGCTGAATCTAGTCCCAGCGACCAAGATAATGATGCCGTTGGAACTCCTCCGCCTTCTCCTGCCGACAAGGGGCCATCAGGCTTTTTCGTTGCCGAGGATGACTTGGAACTGTGAGCATCTCCACTCCTTCGTAATTTGACCTTTGTCATTTCGTATGCTAATCATTTTATTTTCTGAAGTAGCTCCGATGATGACCTTGTTCCTCTCGCAAAGAGGGCTAAGTTATCTGCCGAGAGAGCATCATCGGCCAAAGAGCCAAATCCTTCTTCTACCAAGTCGACGCCTCCTACGAGGACGGCTGTGGAGAAAATTCCAGTGTCGAAGGTTATTCCTCCTGGTGATGCTCCGACTTCGTCGGCTTCTCGTGACCACGTAAGTACTTATTGTACCTTGTCTTGCCGAATTTTCTTCATATCGACTGAGTCTCCCTGATTTCCTTGCTGCAGCCGATTTATGCCACAGTCGATGCTGTGGTAGATTTCGCCGAGCAGTTTACCCGACTGGAGGCTGAAAACGCCCAGCTTCGGAAGACCGTCAAGTCTTCGGCTGATCAGGTGCTGGAGGCCAACAGGCTTGCCACCGATGCCAAGAAGGAAAACGTCTCGCTGAAAGAGGAGCTGTCGAAGCTGAAGCAGCAGATGAAGGATGAGCAGGAGGCCAGGCGTGCGGCAGCGGTCGCAGTCGATAAGAAGGAAGGCGTCCTCCGTGAGTCCATCAAAGATTTATTGGGTAAAATTCAGGACACATAGTTTCTTTTTTGGTATTTCTTTACTGGCTATTGATCTGTCTTTCCTTCAGAGGCCGCCAATATAACTGTCACTCGACGCCATCAGCTTCGGGAGGACTCCACATCCAATGCCTTGTCGCTTGCCACTGAGTCAAATGCCCAGGTCCTTGGGCTTCTGCAAAAGACCAGAGGAGCACTGTCGAGGCTGTACTCGATGATCTTCCCGAAGGTGAAGCAGGACAAGACCCTTGGCGAGATGACGGATGCTTTTCTTGTCGACTCTTCTGAGCCTGTGGAGGTATTGAAACGCCGCTCTCGATTGTTTGGGGCGGTTCTTACTTTCCAGCTGCTAATGGGTCATGGGCTGGGGTCTGACTTGGAAAAGTTATCTAAGGCATTGCCTTTGGATGACGACAACCACTTAGTCGACCTTGAACCTTTCAAAAGATCGGCAGTAACTTGTGCCAATCAACTGCTGAAGTTGGTAGACGAAGCACAAGCCAAGCCTACTCCTGAAGCTGCCCCTGGCTCATCGTCAGCGCCTCCTTAAACTTGTTTCTTCATTAATCGTAAATAAGACCAATCGTAACTTGACTTAGTCCTATTTATTTCGGCTCTGTTGCCAATTCGAACAACCTTTTGGATGTAATATATATGCCAGCACTCCCGATGGGAGTTTTATGTTAATGTCTTTCTGAATCGAAGATTGTACTGCAGATTCCTTCATCTTCTTCTCGTGCCGAGCTTTTCTCAAATCCTCCGACTAACGACGAATCTGACCTTGTTCGCCGCTTACGTGACCAAGTGTCTCGTTTAAATAAAGACATTGCTTCCCTTCGGGCCATGGCAGTGTTGGTGAAGAAAAAGGGGGAAATAGCAACCGCTATCGAGCAATATGCTCTCGATGGTCTTCATGTTGCCACCAAAAGTTTGGGCTGTGAGTGTTTTCCCCATCTTCTAACTCCTGGCGTAGCTCGGATGTTCTTTTTAACTGATATTCGTTCCTTTCCAGTTGTATCTTCAGATAAATCCGAGGAAGACAGGAAGATCCACGAGAAGGTCGAGGCGATGACTGATGCTGCTCATCCAAAGCACGATCTGTGGCTGCATCGTCCGAAGGCCGTTATTATGGCGAAGTTTGAGCATCGGGTGGAGAAGGCACATTACTACTTCGATAAGTTCCACGCCCATCTCACGATGGTCTGGAATACTTTGTTTCCTCTGGATCAGGCTCCCGAAACCTTATCTACCCTGTTCACACGATTCAAGTCGCAAAAAAGGATTCGTCAGCTGGTGCGGAAAGAGCTTCTAGCTGGTGCCAAACTTGCCTTTGCTTCGATATTGGCGTGTCATCCATCTTTAGACTTAAGGGCCGTAGCAAACACTGATAGGAATTTAGGCCAATATTATGATATTGCTCGAGGCCCTGCATATACCATTGTCTCTCGGATGGAGTCTTGTCTTGAGAAGGAAACGAGGGGTCAAGGGAGCCAGGGAGCCTAGCCATGAATGTAACAACCTTGTACCTGCATAAGATTGTTTTGTACAAGTTTACTGCGTGCGCTACACGCTATACTAGTTTGATTGATAATTTATTGTCGAGGGCGGCTGAGTGATCAGTTCAACCTGCTCTCTCGACGACTTCGTTGAATTTTGCAATGTTATTGCGATGTCGATATGTAAGTTTTTGTAAGAGCGAGACCCTCGACTTAGTCAAGGGAATTAGACGCTTGGCTTCGTCACGCGGTGCACCGGTTTGAGCCTTATTTTGAGATAACGTAACCATCGACTGCAGCACTCACGTGTTTTTCGAGGCTTGGATTGGTTGTTTTGGTGCGTCATTAATCTTAGCTCTCATTGAGATTATTTAATCAATGACACTGTGTAAGCGTATTCTTCAGGCCAACGCTCCCGATGGGAGTAAGAGCTGATGGTTTAGGGCCCCAAACGATATGTTCGGGTGGTAGGGCCTGAATTAAGAAAAAAGGTAGAAAACCTGATTAGAACTTTACTCATAATGCAAAAGCAACCTTAAAGGCTGTCAAGTAAGTAAAAACAATTTTATCCTATGTATAGAACCGTCGCAACTGTGCGATGTTCCATGGATTCCCAACGTCTTTTCCTGAAGCTGGATTTTTGAGGCGATATGCTCCTCCTGGTATCACTTCAGTGACGATGTACGGTCCTTCCCATGGGGATTCGAGTTTCAGGGGTCTTTCTTGCTTCAGCCGAAGGACCATATCCCCAACATTAAAGCTTCGGCTGCGTATTCGTCGGCTGTGATAATTCCTCAACGCCTGTTGGTACACCGTCATTCTTGCCAAGGCAATGTCTCGTGCTTCGTCGAGAAGGTCCACGGCGTCCTGCAGCGCGATGTTGGAAGAAGATTCCGTGTACGCTGTCACCCGGGGAGCTTCGAACCGAACGTCGGCTGGTAGGACTGCTTCGGCTCCGTGCACCAAGAAGAACAGGGTGTACTGAGTCGACCTGTTAGGCGTAGTGCGTAAGCTCCATAGCACAGATGGTAGCTCCTCGACCCAGGCTCCAGCCGCGCCTGTAAGGCGTTTCTTGAGGCCATCCCCTATGAGACAATTGATCCTTTCCACCTGCCCGTTGGTCTGTGGGTGGCTTACTGATGCAAACTTCAATTTGATTCCTCCGTCGTTGCAGAACTTTCGGAACTCTTTGGAGTCGAAGTTAGATCCGTTTTCTGTGACGATACTGTGGGGCATACCAAACCGACAAGTTATTCCTCTGAAAAACTGAACTGATGTTTCGGCCTTTTGGTTTCGAACGGGCACTGCCTCGATCCACTTGGTGAACTTGTCGACTGCGACCAGTAAATACGTGTGCCCTCCAGGCGACGACCTTGGCAGTGGTTCCAACTTAATCGAGTCCCCGCTGAGCAAAGGGCCAGGCTAGAGGTATTGTCATTAGATCTGTTGCGGGGGCGTGCGGTTTTGGGGAAAAGCGCTGGCAGGGGTCACATTTCATGACTAGATCTCGAGCGTCCGACGCTGCTGTTGGCCAGTAAAATCCTGCCCTGAAGGCTTTTGCTACAAGGGCCCTGCTTCCTGCGTGGTGTCCGCAGGTTCCCTCATGTATCTCGCGCAGTAGTGCTTTTCCATCGTCAATGGCGATACACCTTTGGAGGATACCGGAGATGCTGCGCTTGTAAAGCTCGCCATTGACCACGGTGAAGGCCTTTGACCGCCTGACGATCCGCCTTGCTTCCACAGAATCCTCCGGCAACTCTTGCTTCGTTAGGTATGCTAGTAATGGTTTGGTCCATAATGGCTCAAGGAGGAGGACTTGCTCCGCTGATGAAGGTGAAGTTTCTTCGACAGTTTGCTGCTGGTCCGCCGCTGATTCATCAGTCGATGGTTTTGAAGGTGCCGAAGCTTTTTCCTTTATCGATCGCTGGGTAATGACTTCGTAGAACACTCCGTCTGGGATGGGGGAGCACATGGACCCGATATTCGCCAGAGTGTCGGCTTCTTCATTGCTAGCCCTGCCGATGTGTTTGAGCTCGCATCCTTCAAACTTGGCTTCCATATTTTGATACAGCTATCGATAAGCGATCATGTTGTCGCTGACCGCGTCACATAGGTTCATCGACTGCTGCACCACCAAGTTCGAATCTCCGTAGATTTCCAGGCGAGTTGCCCCGCATGCTTTCGCCATCCTCATTCCGTGCAGCAGCGCTTCATACTCCGCTTCATTGTTTGTTGGCAGGGAGAAGTTCATACGTAGTATGTACTTCATCTTATCTCCCTGTGGTGATATCAATATCACCCCTGCTCTTGCGCCCGTGCTCCATTTCGACCCGTCGAAGTACATTGTCCATGATCCCGACATATCGGGTGCCGCTGGTGTCTGCGACTGGATCCAATCTGCCACGAAATCAGGGAGGACTTGGGACTTTATCGCCGTTTGATTAACGTAAGTTATGTCGTGTGGCACTATCTCGATGGCCCATTGGGACACCCGACCTGTGGCTTCTGGGTTAGTCATTATTTTCTTCAATGGCGCTTCACTTACGACGATAATCGGGTGCTCCGTGAAATAATGACGCAGCTTGCGAGCCAACTTCCATACTGCATACGCCAGCTTCTGATGATGAGGATATCTCTGCTTCGCGGGTGTGAGTACTTCACTGAGGTAGTAAACGGGCCTTTGAACACCGTGGACTTTTCCTGCCTCTTCTCGCTCGACGACCAGAACGCTGTTGAAGACTTGTGTTGTTGCGGCTATGTACATAAGTAGCGTTTCTTTTTCGCGCGGGGTGACAAGGACTAGGGACGTCGACAGGATTTTCTTCAGGTTGTCGAAGGACTCATGCGCCTCTTTTGTCCACTCGAATTTTTCTGATTTTTTCAGCAAGTTATAGAAAGGCAAAGCTTTTTCTCCCAGCTTGGCGATGAATCTGCTAAGCGCTGCCAGCCGTCCTGCCAACTGCTGCACTTGGTGCAGATTCTTTGGCGGCTCCATGTCGAGGATAGCTTTGATCTTCAAAGGATTGGCTTCAATCCCCCTGGCTGAAATGAAGTACCCGAGTACTTGTCCCCCTGGCACTCCGAAGAAACATTTTTTGGGATTCAGCTTGATTTTATACTTATCCAAGTTGTCGAAAGTTTCCCGTAAATCATCGATGAGAGTAGCGGCGTGCTTCGTCTTCACCACGATGTCGTCGATGTAAACCTCAATGTTCCTTCCGATCTGCTCTCCAAGGCAAGCCTGCATGCAACGTTGATAAGTTGCCCCTGCGTTTTTCAGCCCGAAGGTCATGACGTTGTAACAGAAAACGTCGTGTGGGGTGATGAACGCGGTTAGCTCCTGGTCTTCTTTCTTCAGCTTGATCTGATTGTACCCGGAGTATGCATCAAGGAAGGAGAGGCGATCGCATCCAGGTGTAGAGTCGACTATCTGATCAATACGAGGCAGCGGGAAGTGGTCTTTTGGACAGTTGTTTATTAAGGCTGGTGTAGTCGATGCACATGCGTAGAGCGGTGGTGTCCTTCTTAGGTACCATGACGGGGTTGGCCACCCACTCGGCTTCCTTGAGCTCCCGAATGAATCCTGCTTTACGGAGTCGACTAATTTCTTCGCCAATTGCTCTTCTCTTTGGTTCATAAAACCGGCGCATTGACTGCTGCACCGGTTTGGCTGTCGGGTCAACATTAAGGGCGTGCTCAGCGAGTTCCCTGGGGATACCTGGCATGTCGGATGGTTCCCATGCAAATGCCTTCCTATGCGCCAGTAAGGTCAGCCAACGTATTGACCGTTTTCTTCGGGTCAGTAGGATGCACCTGCAGCTTCTTGGTTTCCTTTGCAGCATCGAACTCGTCGGATCTCATGTTTCGATTGTCGGCTGGTGGTTGCGTGTGATCTGTAACGGTGTCAATTGCGTTGAGTTCTTCCTTGACTCCGAACTTCGAGGCGATCTTCTGGAACTCCCGGTCGCAGTTGTCCGATCGAGCAAAGCTTCCATGAACAGTTATTGGGGTCCCGTTGTTGCCTGGCATCTTCAGTTTCAAGTATGCATAGTGAGGTACGACCATGAATTTGGCAAACGCGGGCCTGCCGAGGATGGCGTGATACTAAGACTCCCAGTCAACTACTTCGAACTCGGTCTTCTCTTTCCTGAAATTGCTAGGCGTGCCAAAGACCACATCCAATGATGTTTTTCCAAGAGAATAAGCAGGTCGAGTCGGTATAATGCCGTGGAATCCTGTGTCAGATTCTCTTAACATATCGACTGTTAAACCCATTGCTCTCATGGTGCTGGCGAACAATAGGTTCAGGCCACTTCCTCCATCCATGAATACTTCGCTCATATTGTATCCTCCGATTTGTGCTTCAAGAACAAGAGCTGCGTGGCCAGGCCTCGGAACAGCTTTCGGGTGATCGGCCCTGCTGAAGGAAATACTCTGATCTGACCAGTTGATGAAGTCGGGCGTGTCTACCATGGCGACTTCCGCATACTTTACTTCTCGGGAGAACTTCTTGATCTCTCTCTTCGAAAAGCTGGTTTTGTGGATCATGTTGACTTGCCCGCACGGTTCCGGAAACACCTCGGCTGGTACATGCTCGTCTCCTCCTGCTGGTACGTACGGCTCTGGTACATATGGTTCTGCTGGGTAGCTGTAGGACCCTGCCCTTCTCTCCATTGCGTGAACTCTCGACATGGCCTCGGCTCTGAGGTCATCGCAGAACTGCCGAATTTCCAGAAAGTGTCGGCAGTTCCTCAATAAGTGACTGGATTTCTCTCGACCATCCTTCGGATCGATGTAAGAGTGGAGGTAACACGGTGCCTCAAGCTGCTCTGTAGCCGACAGATACGGCGAACGAGTACGACCTTTGATCGTTAATGTGTCGTGGTATCCTTGCTCGACCTGCCGAAAGTGAGGTGCTGATCGTCCTTCCTCCTCGCGGTGCGGGTCCCTTCGTCTTTTCCTTCGTCCTGCTGTAGCGTCGAAGCTTCCTTGGTCGCTCTCTTGTACGCTCCTGGGTGAAATCTTTAGGGTTTCCATTGGAGGAGGGCTTGCCGGGATTGCGGCCTTCAGACTGGATGTGCTGGTCCTAGGAAGGCGAAGGAAACCTCCGGAGTCGATGATGAAGTGAACACCACCGAAGGTGGCATCCATGTTGTCAGATGATCCTGCAGGGATCAAGTGAGGCGCTTCGCGGTGCGGCACGTACTCGAAGAACCCGCAGCGGATTGAATCTCT
Organism: Lolium rigidum; assembly: GCF_022539505.1. Taxonomy (NCBI): domain Eukaryota; kingdom Viridiplantae; phylum Streptophyta; class Magnoliopsida; order Poales; family Poaceae; genus Lolium; species Lolium rigidum. The sequence goes on along the minus strand of NC_061514.1, from coordinate 101,458,274 downwards.
TGGTTCTGCTGGCGTCGGCGACTCGAGTAAGAATGCCGCGGACGTGACTGGTGCTGCCGATGACTTGCCTGGTGCCGACAAGCTTCCCACAGACGGCGCCAATTGTCGAGGGTACTCCTCGGCAATGCCCTCCGATTGGGGCTTAGGGTTGACGGAATCCTGCAAGCTGACACGAGACATCGGTTCACAGACAAGCGGGGAGAGCGATTTACCCATGTTCGGGGCCCTCGATGAGGTAAAACCCTTACGTCCTGCCTGTCTGTTCTTGATTATGAAGATAATGGGTTACAAAGGGGTGCCGAATTGTTCGGCTGAGATCTCGTCGAGAGGTTAAGTGCTACGGTGACCTAGCTCTAGACTTTTTGGTAGCTAAGGCTTTTAAGATTGATTGTGTCCCTCAGCAGCCCCTCTCCTGACCTTTATATAGGAGGCCAGGTCTCAAGAGGTCTAACCGAGTACGACTAGGTTTACAGCAGTTTTGGATCTAATCTTTCCTTGTTCGGCTGCTTCCTTGTCTTGCCCGTCAAGGATTCCTCTGGTGCGCCGCCCAGGTGTCCCATCTTGCCTCCAGGTGTCTTCATGGGCCTCCAATTAGTCAATACATGATAGGGCAATGTCGGTTACCCGAAGGGTAATGCCCACATCAGGGTACTTGTTCTTAATCGTCACTTCATTAAGTGAACGATAGTCCATCACTAATCTCTTGCTAGAGTCTTTCTTCTCTACAAACAACACAGGTGCTCCCCAAGATGACGAGCTAGGTCGAATAAAACCTTTCTCTATTTGCTCCTTGAGTTGCTTCTTTAGCTCCTTCAGTTCTTCAACATCCATCTTGTAAGGTCTCTTGGCTATGGGTCCAGTACCAGGCAGTAGTTCAATGAGAAACTCAACATCTCTGTCTGGTGGCATTCCAGGCAACTCTTCGGGGAACACATCCGGGTATTCCCTCACCACGAGTACATCCTCTAGGCTAACCCCCTTAAGAGAATTGACCTTAACTCCTTTGAGTTCAAACGTCGACTTGAAACGGATGCGTTTCTTGTATGGGGTTGTAAGCATAATGGTTCTCTTGGCACAATCTATTATGCGTTCATAGGTGGTCATCCAATCCATTCCTAGGATTATGTCTAATCCTTGAGATTCTAGGATAACTAGCTTAACTGGAAAGGCATATTTCCCAATCTCTAGAGTTAGGTGCCGACATCCAGAATTCACTATCATCTCTCCCCCAGGAGAGCTTACCCGTAGGGGTGTACTTATTGTTTCAATTGGTAGTTTATTCTTAACCACAAATGCTCTTGAAATGAATGAATGCGATGCTCCAGTATCAAAAAGTACGAGTGCAAAAAACTTGTTGAGCAAGAACGTACCAATCACAGCATCAGGTTCATCATAAACCTCCTCCACATTGACATGATTAACATGTCCCTTCTGAAATGGATTTGGCTTGTTCCCTTCGTCCTTCTTCTTCTCGGGGCAGTCCCTTGAATAGTGTCCCTTCTGCTTGCATGAGAAACACTCCACCTTGCTAATGTCCCTCTGGGTGAAATCGCCATTGCGATTCTGGCCATTGTTGCACCCATGGTTGTTTCCATTTCCTCCCCCAGAGTTGTGGTTGTTATTCTTGTGGCCATTGTTGTGGTGGCCATTACCTCCATGATGGTTGCGTCCATTACCACTATGGTTATGGTGGCCATTTCCTCCATACTTGTGATATCCAGAGCTTCCACTAACCTCATACGAGTTGCGTGGCTTCTGATGCGATCCAGAGTTCGATCCCACATGGTTATGCTTCCTCTTGCGGTTTTCCATGCTCTTATATTTGGATTCCACAATCACGGCCCTGTCAAGTAGTTCTTGATAGTTGTTGAACCTTGTAGCAACCAGTTGGATAGATAGTTCATCATTCAGCCCTCTCATGAATTCATCCTGCCTCCTTGCATCATTGGACACATCCTCTGGAGCATAGCGTGCCAGCTTGTTGAAGAGATCTCCATATTCTGACACAGAGAGATTTCCTTGGCGCAAGACGCGAAACTCGCGCCTCTTCAAGGCCATGACTCCAGAAGCAATATGAGCAGTACGGAAGGCTCCTTGAAACTAATCCCAAGTGATGGTGTTCATATCAGGATAGGTGATCTGGTAATTGTCCCACCACTCAGCAGCAGGGCCTTCAAGTTGATGTGCGGCAAACCGCACTCTTTCCGCTCCTTGAGCTTCAATGGTATCCAACTTTTTGTTGATTGTGCGGAGCCAGTCATCTGCTACAATAGGCTCAGAAGATCTGGAGAAAGTTGGAGGGTTCAACCTCAGAAAACGAGTCAAGCGATCCGGCTGAGGTGGCGGGTTGTTCTGATTGTTGTTGTTGTTATTGTTGTTGTTCTAGTTGTTCGCCAAAAACTGGGTCATCATCTGCATCAGTTGTGCCTGTGCTGTCATCAACTGTTGCATCTTGGGATCGCGACGAGGCGGCATCTGTTGGTTTGGTATAGATGAGAATAGAATTAGAGATGGAAACTAAGGGAAATAAAGTCCTTACCTTACACAACACATGCATAGAAACAATCCTCAAAATCAAGCAAGCAATCACTTAGCAAACATTTTTTTTGAAAATACGTATATCCTGAAATGTCTTGGACGCAAAAACAACTCATTCGTTGCCACATCGCGAGTCGGTCATGGGAAAAACTAGAAAAGAAGTAAAGAAAACGAAGCATGGTAGTCTCACTACTCTAGTCTTAAGGTCATCATCTCAACTTCCTTGGTTTTCATGAGGTAGGTTATCTAAGGAAAGAGGAAAACACTTTCGAAGTTGGAGTAGGTAAGAATACTAAAAGTTCACAAAGCAACCATCTTTTTGATAGAAATAGGATTAGATAGATTTTTTTTCAATCCTAGGGTCTTCCTATTTCTAATCCAAACCTAGGGTCACGAACCTAAGGGCAACACAGTGCTCTGATACCATCTGTAGTGACCTCACCCGGTAGGGTGCAGATCCCTGTGTTTTAGTGTTAGTCCCGGATCAACTGCTAACACACACAGTTCAGAATGAAATACCAAATAGCAAAGGTCAATTATTACACGTATGATCTAGCGGAAATAACATAGTTCATTACAACTTGCATAGCTCATGGCTAGTGGTTATTCAGAGTTCACAACGGTGAAGTAAAAGCATGAAGCCATCTTTCTTCATGATGCCACAGGCAGACATGTTGAGCGAAGACTCATGATCCTAATCCAGCATTACTTAATCAGAGTAGTGACCTGCAACATGAAAGGTTACAGCCACAAGGGTCAATACATTTTGGAATTGTATTGGCAAGATGTCATATGGTGGACACAAATGGCACCTAACACTTACATGATCATTTGGCTAGGTGGAGTTTGGCCTTTTTGCAGAAAGCAAGCATTTTCCCCATCTTTTTGAAATCAACATTTTATTTGGAAAATATAACACCTAAGAGCATGAACCCAGGTTCTCATCACGCTGGCTCACCAGGGATAGACACCAGACGATCCAGCTACTTACTTTACTACCCAAGTTTCGAATTCCCACAAAGTTTTAGATTAAGAAATTGGGATGAGAGAGATCTTCCAACATCTCCAGGTCCAGTTGCTCAAAGTTGTCCGTAACCGGGACACGGCTAAGTACTTAGTTTTTTACACTCTGCAGAGGTTTGTACACTTTACCCGCACGACTTAGTCAACCCCTTTTCCACCATGATGCTCATTTTGCTCAAATGGTTGGGAGAAGACTAAGACGAGACTATTTTCGGAAGTAAGGCCCTGAGCCCTTAGGACAGACCCGTACCAACATACACATCTACATTTGCTGGTCACGTCGGGACAGGTCCCTACCACCTACTTAGTCAAGACAGAGCCCATATGACATGCGGTTGTACAAGAAGCTACTAAACACGAAACCTGTCCAATCTCTTTTGTTCCTGGGCGGCGGACCCTGATGACCCACAAGTATAGGGGGTGTATCGTAGTATTTTCGATAAGTAAGAATGTCGATCCCAACGAGGAGCAGAAGGTGTTGACATGCAGTTTCGATGAAGGATTCACTGTAAATGCTCACAGACAAGTATTCAGGGGGTTTTGATGTAGCAGTTGAATAAAGTACGAGTAAGTAAAGTGCGAGAGTAACAATTGCAGCGAGTGGCCCAATCCTTTTTAGCACAAAGGACAAGCCGGTTTGTTTACTTATAATGACCAAACGTTCTTGAGGACCCACGGGATTTTAGTCTAGTGCTTTCGCTACATATGGCTAATTAATCTTCATTGTTTTGATAAGTGTTGTGTGGGTGAACCTATGCTAATGCACCGCCCTTCCTAGGACTAATACATACTTGTGATTATACCCCTTGCAAGCATCCGCAACTACAAGAAAGTAATTAAGATAAATCTAACCACAGCCTTAAACTCTAGATCCTGCTATCCCTCCTGCATCGATATACCAACGGGGGTTCAGGTTTCTGTCACTCCGGCAACCCCGCAATTGGCAAACGAGTACAAGATGCATTCCCCTAGGCCCATAAAGGTGAAGTGTCATGTAGTCGACGTTCACATGACACCACTAGAAGAATAACACCACAACTTAAATATCATAACATTGAATATTACTCAACCATAATTCACTACTAACATTTAGACTTCACCCATGTCCTCAAGAACTAAATGAACTACTAACGAGACATCATATGGAACATGATCAGAGGTGATATGATGATGAATAACAATCTGAACATAAACCTTGGTTCAATAGTTTCACTCAATAGCATCAATAACAAGTAGAAATCAACACCGGGAGAGTTTCCCCTATCAAACAATCAAGATCCAACCCGAATTGTTACAGCGGTGACGATGTGCAGCGGTGGAGACGGCGGTGATGATGATGTAGATGATGACGATGGTGATGGAGATGATGTCCATCTCGATGACGGTGACGATGGCGTCGATTTCCCCTCCGGGAGGGAATTTCCCCGGCGGATCTCAGCCTGCCGGAGAGCTCTTTTCTCTCTGGTGTTCTCCGCCCCGCGAGGCGGCTGTGACTCTTCGCGACTATCCCCCTGGAGCTTAGGTTTTCGGGACGAAGAAATATGCGAAGGAGAGGAGGCCAGAGGGGGCTGTGGGCCCCCTCCCCACAAGGCGGCGCGGCCAGGCCTTGGCCCGCGCCGGCCTGTGAGGTGGGCCCACGGCGGCCCTCCTCGGCTCCCCCTTCTGGCTCCCTTCGTCTTCTGGAAAAATAGGATTTTTCATATAAATTCCGTCAATTGTTGATCTTCCGAAATATTGCATTCTGACGGCGCCTTTTCCAGCAGAATCCTGACTCCGGTGCGCGATCCTCCAATAATCATGAAACATGCAAAATAGATAAAATAACATAAGTATCATCTCCAAATATGAAATATATCAATGAATAACAGCAAATTATGATATAAAATAGTGATGCAAAATGGACGTATCAACTCCCCCCATGCTTAGACTTCGCTTGTCCCCAAGCGAAACTGAACTCGGTAAACAGGACCACATGTTTATGGAGTGAAGAGTCGATAAATAAAATACGGACAAGAAGCATCATATTCATTCACACAAGACATTCTAGTAAACAACTTCCTCATATAATTCAACTTAAAACAAGTAGAAGGTAATCACAAATAAAGGTGCATAAGAAATCATAATTTGTGATGGCAAACTTCGTTCTTGGTCAGAGAACAATTAACAGGTTATACTTATCTATCGAGCAGCGCTCTCATGTTAAAGTTTATATGGCACAACTTGCATACTCAATCATAATGATCTCCTCATAATCATTGATAACTTTCAAAGCTATATTCATTCGGATAAAACTTGTACTAAACAAGGAAAAGTAAAAGACATGATGAAGTAAATCACAATATAGATGGTTTGATCACAGCAACTCAAATGCTTGCTTAAGATGGAGAGAAATAGGTTTACTGACTCAACATAAAGTAAAAGACAGGCCCTTCGCAGAGGGAAGCAGGGATTAAATCATGTGCTAGAGCTTTTTCAGTTTTGAAATCATATGAAGAGAATAAAAGTAACATTTTAAGAGGTGTTTGTTGTTGTCAACGACTGGTAGCGGGTACTCTAACCCCCTTGCCAGACAAACTCTCGAAGAGCGGCTCCCATAAAGTTTTATTTTATGTTGGCACTCCTTCCAACCTTTGCTTTCACAAACCACGGCTAACCGAATCCTCGGGTGCCTGCCAACAATCTCATACCATGAAGGAGTGCCTTTTATTTTAGTTTTACTAGTAAAAGTGCCCGTGCGTTGCATCGGGAGAAACAAGTTTCAAACGCTAAAGCAAACCATCCGTGTTGGTCAAATTTTATCCTATTCATGATCAACATATATTTCCTAATAGGGAAAATTTGGTACATGACACCTTTATTTTCTGACATTTACCAAAACACAACGTCTGATTGTATCTTTGCCAGGTATCATTGCAATTGTGTAGCATATTTGACAGAACATACCACCTGGCTAAAAACGAAAAGTTATGCATTTTGTCTATATATGTCCATGTATATTGTTCTTTAATAAATATCATTGGGTTTGTATTAATATAGCAAACTCTCTAAATATCACTTTATATATTTCACTAATATATATTTATTATTTTATAACAAAACATTGATATAACATGAACTTACACATTTAAAAAGATCATATAATATATTGACGTATTATGAGTCTCAAATTTTTTATTTGATAGACATATACACTCATATACTCAATTTCACTATAGTCTCAAAATATGTAGTACATTTTTTAAAATTTTACAACAAACAAAAGAACCACTTGATTGGATTACAACAAACAGGAGAACCACTCGTCTGAATGCCTGGTTGTTTACTCCAATCCTCTGAAAAAAAGGATATTCTTTGAAAAAATCATAATATATATTTGCATGTTATTAAAAATATTCTCAACTATTTTGTACTATATAATTTAGTTGTAACGTTCCAAAAAAAAACTACCATCAAGTAACGATTTATCACAAAAAATATTGCAAGTATATGATAAACATAATATAGCCTAGTCTTTTCATCATCTCAACATGGTTCTTTGCAAACAAATTTACAGGTTTCGATTAACAATTTGTAATGGCCCTGCCACCTGCGCCCTGAGATTTGTCGTTCAGTTAGCGCTAGATCATTGTGTCCCTGCAATATTTCAATCATTTTTTGTGCGCTAGATCACTGCGATACTCCAATCATTTTCGTGCTTAACAGTACTACCGTGAAATAAAGTGTACATCTGTACTTGTTGTAGAAGCTGTCATATTCTCAAAGACATAACAAATAATAGTAGCCGCTTTATTGGCTGTAGTTTTTGGTCTTTTGGTAAAAGGCAATATTTACAAGACCTTGGTTGTCTGAACTTCGAATGGATGATTATCCAATATAACATATCAGTGAGAAATGCTTATCACTGAAGAGTGCAGGCAACTGCAAATCAATAGGAACAACACATCACAAAGCAGTAAGTGGCTCTGTTTTCCTGTACTGTGTCGCTCCAGCTATATCCAACAATTTTTCTAAGTACAGTACCAAATGCCACTGGTACTAAATCACGATTTGGAATTCAAAGAAGGCAAGAAAGATGAGGCGGCGCCCGAGCAGCTGTACATGTACGGCCACGGTGCTTCGCTCTCCAATTCCTTTCTTCTTCATCAGGGTATCCTTCTTTCCTTTAACCCGTTTCTACTATCAGTTTCAAAGATTGGGTCTCCAGGAAAGCTCCCGAGCCTCCTCAGTGCCAACCTTGTCAGCCCTGGGAGAAGAGGAGTTGCGACCGGGACGACGCAGAAAATCCATGTCGATCGACCTGGGGCAAAGCTGGAGGAACACCTCAAATTCGCCATGGCGCGACCTCACAGGAGCAGTTGAGATTCAGAAGAATGGACCATAGTGAACGAAATCAATTCTAAAATTGGGGGAAATCCAGGAAGCGATTTGCCTCCTTTTCCTTGACACCCCTCGCCTGTACAGTCGCAGCCTCGATTAACATCGATCCTCGCCTCCTTCTTCATCCTCGCGCGAGTTCACGTCGGCACGCGCGACTCCCGTCGGTGGGGATGGCCAGGGGCGGCGTTGCTCCGCGGCCTGAGCACGCGGAGGAGAACCTGGTCAGCCCCTAACGAAAAACCATACCGCCAACGGGCGGAGACCCCAGCCCTGAATGTTCTCGGGCGAGCCACCTCCTGCCGCTTGGATCGGGCCACGCCCCGCCGCGATGGCAAAGGAATCCGCGGCGTTTGTGGCTCAGGCAAAGGAGGTGGTGTATATATCGATGGATTTTCGTGGGAAAGGGGCAAGAAATTAAAAGGAAAATCTGTTGGGGATTTGATTTGATTCAATTAGGTGTCCTGATTCCTGATTCGAGTGCGGGATGGAGACGGAGTAAAGGAAACCACCCCGTCTGTTTTTTTTATCGGAACCGTGCGACTTCTCCGTTTGAGCGGTGGCAACCATTGTAATTTAGATTAGAAAACAAGGGTACAACCAAAACGGACGAAAAATCTGGGGAGAAACTTTACTTCCTTTATTAGTAGGTATAGATATAGATTTACGAGATTATTGAGTTGTAAAATAAACTTTTTATGAAATTATAACGATCCCTTAAATATTAAATCTGGCAAACTACATGGGAATAACTGAGTAATGAACATCTGTTTATCCGAGTTAGCATAATGGGCTGTAATTCAGGTTTCTCTCTGTTTCAAGTTTGTAGCTTCGAAAATCGTCGAGTTGGATTGATTTTCTGTGCGATTTTTCCTTGCCACGCCGTGCAGTGTGGCACGCGTTAGGGTTGTCTACATTACACTCTTATGTATCATCTTTATTTAGCACATAAGACGGTTGCTACGGTGGTTTATAGAATTCTGTATCAGTAACAGATTATCTTCGTGTGATTAGTAAATAATCTAATCGATTGCTAATGATCAGATCTCATGTGTACCTTTTCCTAAACAGCAACGAAGGAAAAATAGATAAGCAGAACATGACAAATTGGAAAAGGAGAAGGCGGCAGTATCTATAATGTAGATGAGTTCTCCAGCGCAGGATGTGCAAGAGCATGATCGGAAGTTCAAGGCCGCTACTTGGAACCAACAGGCGCTCTTCCCCGCGCTCGGCCGGCTTGCGCGGCCGCCTCCGCGCGCAGAAGCTCCCGCTCCCACAGTCCCACCCCCATCGTCGGTTGCATATAGGCTGCCTCGACCGGCCTCTTCACCACCGCGTCCTGGCCAGCAACATTGACTGAGTGCCCAGTCGCAGGGTCTTGTTAGGCACAACATTCAACAACGTCGACGTTCCCTGGCCCCGGCGACTATCGGCACGTCCACAAGCAGCAGAACCTCTCCGTCCGCAGATGCTTCGACACGGCCAGCAGGAATAAGAACCGCTCCGTCCTTGGACTGGACGCCCGGCCGCGCCGCAGCGCCATTGTCAAATCAACCTCCTTTACGCTCTCTTCCTCCTGCGTAGCTGTTACGGCCGTTGGATAGTTTTCCAGTGGGTTAAGGCTTCAGGGCAGTCATGGTTACACCAGCACCGGCCTCACGTCCGCCTCCAGCGCCGTGTTCTTGAGCGAGATGGGGCGGCGACGGGAAGAGCTCCCCTTCCGTCTTCCCTGATTCGGGACCTCGGAATCATTGCCGATAGGGGCGAACTCGTGCTCTTTTTTGCGAGACCTCCCCTCCGATCGAGCGGTATATATACACGAGAGTTTACGTCAACCTGGACTCGTTTCCGTACGAAGCCAGGAGACCGGGCCTGATGAAGGAAACGTTCCGCAAACTCGTGCTCTTTTTTGCGAGACCTCCCCTAGCAGTATATATACACGAGAGTTTACTTCAACCTGGATTCGAGCTGGACTCATTTCCGTACGAAGCCAGGAGACTGGGCCGATCAACGAAACGCTCCCCCAATGACAGAAACCAACACGATCAACGACGACGTACGGACGAACAAAACGGACCAAACCGCGGAAACACTTCGTACTTTATTATTAGGTATAGATTTAGATGACACTCCTCCCCTCCTTTGCTTTCTCAAGCCATGGCTAACCGAATCCTCGGGTGCCTTCCAACAATCACATACCATGGAGGAGTGTCTATTTCTAAAATTATGAAAGTTAATTAATTTGGGACTGGGAACCCCATTGCCAACTCTTTTTGCAAAGTTATTGGATAAGTGGATAAAGCCACTAGTCCATTGGTGAAAGTTGCCTAACAAGATTGAAAGATAAAACACCACATACTTCCTCATGAGCTATAAAACATTGACACAAATAAGGGATAGTAAATTTTGAATTGTTTAAAGGTAGCACACGAAGTATTTACTTGGAATGGCAGGAAATACCATGTAGTAGGTAGTTATGGTGGACACAAATGGTATAGGTTCGGGTTAAGGTTTGGATGCACGAGAAGCATTCCCTATCAGTACAGGTTTTTGGCTAGCAAGGTTAATTAGCAAGCACAAGAGTTGAGGGAAACAAACAAATATACATGTGATAGAAACAATCATGCATCTTCCTTGTAAGCACAAACAATTTTAACTTCAGAATAATAAGCTATGAGCTAACAAGAAAGGAAGACAATGAAACAACTACATGCATTTCTCTTTTCTACTTTACACCTCAAAGTGTTATTGCTATTGACCAACGCTAAGTTTACCAAAACCAAATAGATTAACTCAATGCTCCCAAAGTGATACCAATACTAATAACAAGATCAATCATATAATAGAGATTGCAAACTAAAATAAGATGTGCAATATGTAAATGATAAGACTTCTCATTAATATTTCATAACGATAACTCACACCAAGGGATACATAGACAACCAACTGAAGGAGCGATACTTCCACACTGCAACCCATCTTATATGATAACTTCCCTACTCATGATATGACACTACTTGATAGTAAAAAGTAAAAGATAGTGATGATGTGATACTGCGACACTCCCCCAAGCTTGGAACAAACCAAGGGGATGCCAATACCGATGATGAATTACTCCTTCGGTGATGGTGGTGATGAATTCCCATCATCAAACTTCCAAGGAAGAGGCTCTCCATCAACAAACGACATCTTGGTCTCGGGAATCCTGAAACTAGCAGCATAGCTTATGTGTTTAAACCTGTTTTCATACTCACGGTTCTGATTCTGAACGTCATAGAGTTGAGCTTGGAGTTTGTTGGTGGTGTCGTGAAGTGAGAGGATGTCGTCCCATAGCTTTGCAGTCTCCTTCTTGTGTGCATCAATAAGTTCAGACACAATCTTGTGGAAGATGTCCACCTCACGCTCAGCCATCTTCTTGTAGTTGAAGACCTCTTGTTCTAGCTTCTCCATCCTGTCTTCCAAGCTTCCTTCTCCTTTAGGACCCTGGACATCTTTGATCTGCAGCTCTCCATCAACGAGCAGCAACTCCTTGGGGTGCATCTTCAGCTCGTTCATGTACAAGTTGACAACGTCCTCGCAGAAGCTGTCCTTCGGAGTTTCCGACGAAGACATGATGGCTCTAGATCCGAAGCAAATCCTGGCAGAAACAACTCGAAACAAAACACGTCGAGAAAATGATATACGGACCTCCAGGGGTCCGGGGGATTATATAGCAGGAATTTTTACGACATAAGGAAAGTACCAGGTCGAACCAGAGTCGGAGAGGGGCGACGAGGTGGCCACCTCATAGGGCGGCGCGGCCAGGCTAGGGCCCGCGCCGGCCTATGGGGGCACGCCCTTGTGCGTCTCCTCCACTTCGTTTCGATCTCGTAATTTTTCATATTTTCCAAAAACAGCAAAAACATTGTTCGGAAAGTAAAATGCAAACTTTTTATTACCAATACTGTTACCTATTCAAAGTCGAGTTCTGGCGGACTGTCAATTTGACCTTTGATGAAAGCCTCCGGTGTTTCCACTCGAATAACATCAACATCTTCATTATAAGAATCACCTGAGATATAATGCTTGAGTCTTTGTCCATTCACCACTTGTGTGGCATTGCCTTGGCGAGAGCTAATTTTAATTGCTCCTGAACGATACACCTCCTCAACAACATATGGTCCTTCCCATTTCGAGAGTAATTTCCCTGCAAAGAATCTGAGACAAGACCGATACAATAGGACTTTATCCCCAATATTAAATTCTCTTTTGATAATCCTTCTATCATGCCATTTCTTAACTTTCTCTTTAAAGAGTTTAGCATTTTCATAAGCTTCACTTCTCCATTCATCTAGAGAACTCAATTGTAGCAACCTCTTCTTACCGGCAAGTTTAGGATCTTTATTTAATTCTCTTACTGCCCAATAAGCTTTGTGCTCTAGTTCTAAAGGTAAATGACAAGCTTTTCCATAAACCATTTTATAAGGTGACATTCCCATAGGATTTTTATAAGCAGTTCTATAAGCCCATAGTGCTTTGTAATATCCCAGGTAATGGGGTTACAAAAATAAAGGAAACATATGTGTGCATTGCATTCATGCATAGAAAATCCGGGGAATTTTCGCGCGTTCATTTAAAACACAAAGATGTCGAGGTTTCTCTTGTGTCGAGGGAATTGATATAGGTCATCGACACTAGTGCAATAAATTTCGACATGACCTTTGACGATTTATTATGTTTTCGAGGGAAGGAGTTTGAATTCAAATTCAAATATGAATAACATGAATTCAAATAAAACTTGAATTGGAAATTGAATTCCAAACAAATATATAAAACACAATTCAAGATTTACAAGTAGATAAAGAAATAAAATATATATTACATTAAGAAAAATAATAACTTAATCAATTACAAGCTCCAAAAGAAATAGGAGATTACAAAGAAATAAAAAAAAGAATCCCTAAATCTAATCTTGATCTCCTTATTCTTCATTCCCTGCAAAAGAAACAACAAAGACAGAAGAAATGGTTTGTGAATGTTAAAATGTTTGCCTCACCTTTGGTGAGGCAATGTTAAATGTTGGAGACTAGCCATAGGAAATTAGGAACTTGTCCTAATAACCAAAATTCGATTAGAGGGAGAAGTATTCTTTTTAGGCAGCATTAGAGACAAATGGGATTTTTGGATCATGAGGCATCAAATAAGAAGGCAACTTAGGCAAATAGCAACACTGAAATGATCCATTACTATAGGCAACAAACCAACAATGTTCTTCCCTCTAATCTAGCTAGTGTCCTTTTAGAAGCCCACATATTTTTTTATCATTGATTCACCATTGACATTAGATAGTCAAGATGAACCATTAACCATACAAGTTAAGCCCACAAGTTATACTGCAAATCCCAACATAATAACATCCAATGCTAATTATCCACTTGGCAACAGAGAAATAAGAGGACAAGTATAGGATAAGAGCAACCTGACGTTGCTTGCTCAAGGAGGAAGAGAAAGGAATATTGTTCTCTTTCACTAGATAGGGAAACACACACACAGGTAGCACAGTCACACACATGCAGCTGTGTGTTGTCAACACCACAAACCGCAGCCAGCAGTATAAAAGGCAGTACCGCAGTACAAGCAGTCCCTTGGACACACACAATCTATCCGGCCATAACCTTGTTTGTGCTTTGACAAAGGCAGCACCAACAGCCCTTGATCATATACACATTAGTAGATATTAAGAAAAGCTAGAACAACAAGCACCCACACACATCTCTGAGAGACAGCAACTAGATCAATATGAAGTAGATCAAGAAGCTAGGAGGAGCAGGCATGTCACCAGAAGCAAGGTATCACAGAAGCAAGAAGAATCCACCAGATATCAAGCTAGGGAGCAACAGGTAGAAATCAACCAGTAGCTCAAATAGATCATACAGTATATATTCCCCATTAACATCTCTGGGTAAATAAAGGAAGTATATACAGTCATTCCATTTAACTACCCTTCTACTAGAGTATCGTCTAGGAGGATAGAGAAATATATTTCTCTCAGTCATGAACAGAGGTGCTGCTCACAATCATCCTAGAGAATTAAAAAGCCACATCAAAGCATCTGTTCTTATCACAAGTTTGTGCCTCAGCCTTTGCATCATAGGCTGGGCCAAGATATCAAGTGCAATCTATGTTCTTATAAATTTTTACATAGCACAGCTTTCAGCAGTAAACTCATAATCTACTTGGGGTCCAGGAAATCCTCCTAGGCCAACCAAGTAGCACCATGGCAGCAATTAGAGGCTACAAGCATACAAGCTAACACAGCAAGCCATCAAGTGAATTGCCAAATTAAGTATCAAGTAAATAAGGTCTCTGTATACATCAACACTAGTATACTGCCATATCTCAGTTCATCCTTGAGATAAACACAACTGTAACCAAATCATGTAAATGAAATTATACATTCAGTTTGGTCAGACTAATGCCACCACAAACTACACATGCTTTGGATGATTAATCCATCCAAAAATGAAGCATTCCACTTCACAAATGAGTTACCAATCTTAAGCATATAATATAATTCACTAGCATCAGTACTTGACTGATAATTTTACAAGTCATATAGCACATGTATAGCACTCACAAGCATATGCAATAATCTGGCCAAACACACACAAGTTCTTGGCCAACAAATCCATAGCCATATAGAATACCGAGAGAGAGAGAGGGAAAGAGGGTATAAGTAGCTCACATTGTTATAGAGGAATAGTCGTAGCGGTTGACACCGGGGTTGCATCGGCGACGCCATCCTGCCGGCGTCGAGGTCGAGGATGCAGTGAGGAGAGCGACAGCACCACCAGTACACCGACGCCGAGGTTGCGTCTATGGCGCTGTCCATCGATGTCGAGCACCGCAGGTCACAGAAGCACCACCACCATAGCAACACACCGTCACACCACACTGGCACCACTCCACCGAAGACAAGAGCTCAAGAAGAACGAAGTAGTGCTCGTAGGCAGTGAAACGGAGCAGCAGGAGGCGTGGCAACCAGAAACCACACCGGCGACCTAGCCACGGCTAGGGTTGCCATCGAGCATGTTACAGGGGCATGGAGAGGGTGATGCCGATGGAGGTTATGTGGGGGAGGTCGAGGTGTAGCAAGGACGCCTGGAGCCGGCCGAAGTGGTGGCGACGGCGGCCGGACTGATCGGTGACCACCTAGGGTTCCAGGGGTCGGGATCCAGAGAAAAGGGGTCAGGAAAATCAAATCGATTTGGATAGAAGGGTAGAGCATGACGAGGTGGTCCATATCTCCACCACGCCGGCGTCGGGGAGGACCAGAGTCGGGCATGAGTGAGAGGCGGCGCGGCGGAGCCATGGTCGCCTGGCAAGTGCGAGAGGAACAGAGAGGAACGAGAGGGGGAAGAAGAGTGTTGGGGGTCGGTGGCCCAACGGGTTCGGTCCACTCGACCTAACCCGACCAGGTTGGGCCGGACCTAGTTGACCTGGTCCTTAGGCCAAACCATTGGGCCATAGGTCCATTTTATTTATTTATTTCCTTTCCCTATGAAATTTTATCATTTAAAATTTAGTTAAATAACAACCAATAAATAAAAGTGAGTAACTGAAAATTACCCCTATAATAATATATAACAAATACTTTGAAACTAAAGGAAAAATAATTTAGATTTTCCTCTAAATTTTAAAGACTAATTTTAAATCTTAAACTATTAAACCTAAATACTAAAAATATAATTTCTTGTTTCAATTCTTCACATAAAGAAAATATTAAATATTACTTCACATTAAAATTTCATATAAAACAACAAATATTTCTTGATGATTATATCTAATCATATGAAAATCCTAATTGTTGAGTATTTCAACTATTAATTAAAACCCTAAACCCTATTAATATTTATCATATTTTAAGTCTTTTAAAAATAATAAATGTTAAATCCACTATTAATTTTATTTCAAAGTAATTAGTAACCACAACTTATTGCTAGTTATCATTTTAAGAATTGTATCATTATTTAGAAACCCTAGTTTCAATTTAAGTAAGACCTTGACCCCATTATTTTATGTGTTCATCCTTAATTGTTGCAATCCTAAAACCTAGGGATTTAGCCCATGTGAATCTATAAGCTTCACTTACACTTATAGAACCCTAATAAGAAACAAATTAATACATGCTCATGATCTACTAAAATAAAATAAACCTTGTATAATCCACTAGTGCCACTTAATTGCAAACCCTAGCTTGCTAATCTCACATTGACACCATTGATCATCATACCACACCATTGAAGTCAACCTCAATCATCAAACCCTAGTAGAACCATAAGATAAACCTTAGTACCAACCTTGTGTAACAATTCACAACACATGCTCCTATTCCACTAAACCCTACTTAGGAAATGATAAGCCACTTAGCTTAGAAACCATTAGAGAATATTTAGTAAACCCTAGAAGCCCATAACACCTATTTATAGTAGTTCTTGTTCTTATTTAACCTGTTCTTCAAAATTTATTCTTTTTAAGTACAAATGTCAATCAAACCATAGAAGCCCATAGTTCTTATTTGAAATACTTACTATTTCTTAATTAACATGTTCTTCAAAAGTTATTCTTTTGAAGTGGGATATAAGTAATCATCAACCTTGTCCTGTAGAACTTAAAACTGACAAATACTCTTAACTTATTATGCAACCACCATTCCTTTGGGTGTATGATTGTTATAATGCATTATATCACTTGTTTATACTATACTATGACCAACCCTAATAAGAACCTTGTTTGAGAACCATCCTAAAATTGCAACACACCCTAACGAAATCTTTACAACTCACCCAATCCTAAATCATCGGGGTTAGGTTACACTCGGGGCGATTGCATCTCATACTATGCATTATAGCATCTTTGCCAGTTCTTTAAACATTGTCCTTACCGGACGATGATGGTATTTCAGAATTTGGAGTTATCACGTATCGAAGCTTTTGCCTGCATAATCTTGCAGTCAAGAAAGGCAAGTTCATCGCTTGCTCATGTCATTTGAGTATTTTTACCAAATTACTTGCAAAGTACTATGTTTATCAGTATTGCATAAAAAAGCAAAACCACTATTTTCATAACTATGAATATGACTACGTGGTGGGCAATGGAACCATGGATTGTGTTGATATGGTGGAGGTTCCATTGCAAGGGTTTATATCCATCTAGGATTAAACAACAAATATCTTCCAGTGATTCTTGTGCCGTAATACCCGTGTTAACCATAAGATCTGGAGTGGGACGGAATAGTCAATTGTATTTCCACCTCTTGTACATCAACGGACGCGCTTTACCGTAGACACTTGTATTCCAAGGAGGCAAGCGGTGGGATGGGGAAGCCTTAAGTCCCCACGGTAGAGACCGTAGACACTTGTCGCCCGAGGAGCAAGCGGTGGGCTGGGGAAGCCTTAAGTCCCCACGGTTATTGCGGTCTATGATGGGTTGCATCTCCCGGCGGAGGAGTTCATGGTAGAGACCTGAACTGTTGTCGTGGTCGGGGGCCGTCCTTAATTGGTATAAGAGCACCGGCGAGGACCCAGGGTTGGAGTTTGCATCAGCGGGTGGGTGTATGAGGTAGCGGAGGAATATGATTGGCTATGACCTTATACCGGGCCTCACACCAAAGGAAGTGTGGACGAGCCTGCAACTCGGTTGGCACCAAGGTTAAGATCTCTTATGGGTAAAGCAACACACCTCTGCGAGTGTAATGAATCGTGACCTGTCACTCCCTGTTCCGGGATATGGAACTGCGAACGCTGCCGGAAAGGAGCTCCATGAAGTTCTAGTTAACCGGTGAAGGTCGACGGACATAGTTCTTCGAATAAAAGCAACCTTTTGAAGAAATGATTATGAAAACCTGCATTGGTATTAGACTTTCTGGTCTAATGTCGTAGCTAGTGCATTAAACACCTCTTTCCTATAATGAACTTGTTGAGTACGCTCGTACTCATCCCACTCTTAAATCCCCTGCTTAGATATGAAGACATCGAAGGAGGATCTACAGTGCAACTCGAAGACCGAGGAGTCAACAACTACTTCAAGAGACAGGACCCTGTCAGTGGAGTCAGATACCACATCCAACAAGGAGAAAGCCTAGTTTAGCCATAGAAGGGAACTAGCTTCCTAAACCTAGCTCCTATTTAGCTAGAATCTATTCTTAGCCTCTATAGCTAGTTAAATACTCTACAAATAGAGTCCGTGATAAGACTAGACTACGAGTCGTTCTTCTGGAGTTTATTTGCAGTTTTACCTCATTGTAAAGTAGGAGACTGTGATGATCTTATGTAACAGAGTCAACATTGTAATTCTATAGACATGCCTTGGGCCCGCATATGTTTCTGTTGTACCACTCTGAGCGATATAATACTAGTGGAATGGTGTTTCATTGGTGTTATATCAGACTTGCATACTACACCATGCAGTGGTATGCCGGGTCACCACAGTTGGTATCAGAGCCAATGCTTTGACCCTAGGATTAAAACCCTTTAAAGGAGACCTATAGGATTGGTAGTGTCTATAGGAAGTTGTCCTAGGTAAACCAAATACTTCTTATGACTTAGATGGATATTCACTTGAGAATAATCCTGACACACTTGAGTCAACATTTCCTATCTATCTTTCTTAAGTGAAGTTAGTTAGCTAATCCCAAGTATGTAGCATACCATTATGTCCTTAAAACAATAGAAGAGTAGATCATAGTTGGTATACAATACATGGTAGTCCAAAGAGAGGATACAACCATAAGGAAGATATCCTATTGGAAGATGTGTACCAACACATGTTATAGTTAAACAAGAATTACTCAGACCTGTACTAGTAGTAATATCAAGTGATGAAGATAATTAAGATATCCTAATAGAAGATGTAGACCCAGATAAGTAATAGGGTAAGTTAAAATTTATCTAAACTTATAAAACATTTGATAGTAAGTGATAAATATGAGTTAGATGAAGTAGTATAGACCATGATGAGTCCAGCATGGGAGGTAAGGAAGAGAGATAGGAATAATATATGACAACTTACATGGTAGAGTTGTTCATCATATATGATTCACTTAAGAGTCATTATGTGATGAACTAGAACATCATAAATAATTAAGAGAAGTACAATAAGAAGCCAGATGTTAAATAATAGTGTAAGAATTGTGTTCCAAAAACATGGGAAGTGTGCCAAGCACATCATGACCATAGATTTATGGTAGAAACACTTGGAAGTATAGGAGCTATATTTCCATAGTTATGTGTTTAGAGTAGCAATGTTAAAACCTAGACATATCATGTGAGATAGTCCTCAATAAAATGAAAGTTAAGTAGTACTTCCAAAGGAAATTAGGTTAACTTTAACTATCCTAGGCCACTTTGTTTCAAGTTTATCTCATGGCAAATGTGCAATTAAGGTAAATGTTGAGACAAATAGTAGATTCCCCTATATTCGTGCTAAGTATCACGATATAAACCTATATTATGTGGTGTTATATACTACACATCGCAGCCTGATGTTTAGGGATGCCTTACCCAACTATTACATTCAGGCATATAATGATGTGTATTATGAGCACAAAGCTGAATCTTCTTGGATTTTATTGGATTTTCATTGATTGACTAGATCCGTGCATGAAGTTTGACCTTGGTGTGCAAATGCATGTTGCATCATTAAGTTCTTTCTTGATGTTACAGGTCTAGAGGGTAAATGGGATCGCGTGAGGGAGAGACGAGTTACCAACCAACTGAGGAAATAGTAACGACTCATGAAGAGAGGGAGGCAAAAGAAGGTCAGGAAAGCGAAGCTAAGCGGATGGAAGAGGCATTATCCGCCACTAGATCGTCAACATCAACCCCTGTCCTGCTTGGGCAAGAATTCCTTGAGCACATGGAAAGGATGGCTGAGGATAGAGCAGCAAACTTAGCACAACAAAATGAGTTTTTCAGTCGTTTGATACGTGAGAATAATGGACGTATCAGAAATGGAGGGCCAAAAGGAGTGAGTCTTACGGAATTCCTACAAACCAATCCACTAACTTTTGCTTCCGCACCAGAACCTATGGATGCGGATGATTGGTTGAGGGACACTGGGCGGAAATTAAAGACAGTTCGGTGTAATGATGAAGAGAAGGTTAGATATGCCACCTATCTACTATCAGGACTAGCAGCGTCATGGTGGGATAACGTGATTCTAATTCAACCTTCGGGACATGTTTTCATGTGGGACGAGTTTAAGAAGAAGTTCCGAGAAGCCCAGGTTCTCGAAAGTATCATGGAGCTAAAGAGAAGAGAGTTCGAGACCTTGAAGCGGAATGACTTGTCGGTATGGAAATATCTAGGAGAGTTTGATCGTTTATCACGTTATGCGGCGAGAGGATGTGAACACAGAGGAGAAAAGGATAAAAAGGTTCTTAAAAGGGATGAATCCATTCCTGAAAATGCAGTTGAATCTAACCGAATGCACAAGGTTCCACGAGCTAGTGGATACTGCAATTACTTTGGAGAATGATTATGAAGAAGTGCAGAATGAAAGAAAACGGAAGGCAAGGTTGGAACCACAACCAATTCAGATACAACAAACTCAGTCAGAGATGAATTTCCAAACTAGAGATGAGACAATCGTACCGTTTTATAGTCGAGTTCGATGCCATAACTGTGCAAGAAAAGGTCACTATGCCAAGGACTGCACGCAATAGGATATTACCTGTTTTGGATGTGGACAACTAGGTCATATGAAATCAGAATGCCCGGATCCATAGCTGGTACGAAGATCAAATGAAGCAATGAACCAATTTTCAAATCATCGGGGGAGCTCATCATCTAAGAAGTTCGAAAAAGGAAGTGGATGGAGCACAAGGACGGATGCATAGGACTTTGACCATACTTATTCTGACCCAATCAGTTTGTTGAACACAACTTCTTCATGTAGCACAATATTAGTTGCAGAATAATATCTTTAAATTGCTCAAGCTTTCATGGGCAACACACTTGTCCTGTGTAAAGTTGGAATAACCATAGTTGCATAACCAACTAACATATCGTACTGGTATTCACAGCCATGTGGGTACACAATCAATCCAAATAAGATACCCTAGAAAAGTACAATAGAAAGCCCAGGAAAAGACATATAGCCTAACCAAGGAGCTAGTTGGTTGGGGAAGATAAGCTTAGCAACCATTAGGACATCCCTAAGGGGGAGAGCGGGGGATCAGTTGGATCCAATATGAATCAATACCTTGAGCAAGATAGTTGATGAAGGTCTGAACCGAGAGAAAGTTTGATCTTATTTTTATAAGATTGTTGAACACTACTTTCAAAAAGATGTCAGACCAGAAGTCAAGGTTCATACCTCGAGGAAGTCAAAATTGGACTATAACTTGAGAAAGTGAGGAATACTTACTCAAAAGTACGGAAGCTTAAGTAAGTCATGGTTAAGGAAGTTGGATGAAAGAAATATCAGAGACCAAATAAAGCTCAAATAGGCCAAAGACCGAAGGAGTTAGACCTTGCCAAAACTAAATACAATTAGAAGGATTCCTTTCATGGAACCTAAATAACCCAAAATAGTTATAGGTATCAACTATAAACCATGATTGGATGGACTAAATGAGTCTAATCCATTCTTAGGGAAATAAACCATCACGGCCATTTCTATGATAAGTACCTTACCAAGTACCACTATTGCACTTTTGGTAGTAAGGGAAAACAAAGACCTATTTACCAATTAGGAGTATGTTATCAAACTAGTCATCAGTTAAGACTAGCAGCATCAGAATAAGTTCCAATCATTGAACCTTCAATGGGAAACGAAACAAGATTATGATATTGAAAGAAATCATGGAATTGAAGTAGAAGCTATGGTTCAGAGACGGACACTAATGGATTCCAGGAAGAATCTGGACAAGGGATATATTCAATTATATCTAGTGGGATCACCCCGGAGTTCGAGAAAAGTCGTAGTCCGCACAAGTCAGATCCACACTCCGGAAACGTGAGAGCGTTCAAACTTCGAGGACGAAGTTTAGTTTAAGGGGTAGAGACTGTAATATCCCAGGTAATGGGGTTACAAAAATAAAGGAAACAGATGTGTGCATTGCATTCATGCATAGAAAATCCGGGGAATTTTCGCGCGTTCGTTTAAAACACAAAGATGTCGAGGTTTCTCTTGTGTCGAGGGAATTGATATAGGTCATCGACACTAGTGCAATAAATTTCGACATGACCTTTGACGATTTATTATGTTTTCGAGGGAAGGAGTTTGAATTCAAATTCAAATATGAATAACATGAATTCAAATAAAACTTGAATTGGAAATTGAATTCCAAACAAATATATAAAACACAATTCAAGATTTACAAGTAGATAAAGAAATAAAATATATATTACATTAAGAAAAATAATAACTTAATCAATTACAAGCTCCAAAAGAAATAGGAGATTACAAAGAAATAAAAAAAAGAATCCCTAAATCTAATCTTGATCTCCTTATTCTTCATTCCCTGCAAAAGAAACAACAAAGACAGAAGAAATGGTTTGTGAATGTTAAAATGTTTGCCTCACCTTTGGTGAGGCAATGTTAAATGTTGGAGACTAGCCATAGGAAATTAGGAACTTGTCCTAATAACCAAAATTCGATCAGAGGGAGAAGTATTCTTTTTAGGCAGCATTAGGGACAAATGGGATTTTTGGATCATGAGGCATCAAATAAGAAGGCAACTTAGGCAAATAGCAACACTGAAATGATCCATTACTATAGGCAACAAACCAACAATGTTCTTCCCTCTAATCTAGCTAGTGTCCTTTTAGAAGCCCACATATTTTTTTATCAGTGATTCACCATTGACATTAGATAGTCAAGATGAACCATTAGCCATACAAGTTAAGCCCACAAGTTATACTGCAAATCCCAACATAATAACATCCAATGCTAATTATCCACTTGGCAACAGAGAAATAAGAGGACAAGTATAGGATAAGAGCAACCTGACGTTGCTTGCTCAAGGAGGAAGAGAAAGGAATATTGTTCTCTTTCACTAGATAGGGAAACACACACACAGGTAGCACAGTCACACACATGCAGTTGTGTGTTGTCAACACCACAAACCGCAGCCAGCAGTATAAAAGGCAGTACCGCAGTACCAACAGTCCCTTGGACACACACAATCTATCCGGCCATAACCTTGTTTGTGCTTTGACAAAGGCAGCACCAACAACCCTTGATCATATACACATTAGTAGATATCAAGAAAAGCTAGAACAACAAGCACCCACACACATCTTCGAGAGACGAGCAACTAGATCAATATGAAGTAGATCAAGAAGCTAGGAGGAGCGAGGCATGTCACCGAAGCAAGGTATCACGAAGCTAGAAGAATCCACCGGATATCAAGCTAGGGAGCAACAGGTAGAAATCAACCAGGTAGCTCAAATAGATCATACAGTATATATTCCCCATTAACATCTCTGGGTAAATAAAGGAAGCATATACAGTCATTCCATTTAACTACCCTTCTACTAGAGTATCGTCTAGGAGGATAGAGAAATATATTTCTCTCAGTCATGAACAGAGGTGCTGCTCACAATCATCCTAGAGAATTAAAAAGCCACATCAAAGCATCTGTTCTTATCACAAGTTTGTGCCTCAGCCTTTGCATCATAGGCTGGGCCAAGATATCAAGTGCAATCTACGTTCTTATAAATTTTTACATAGCACAGCTTTCAACGATAGAACTCATAATCTACTTGGGGTCCAGGAAATCCTCCTAGGCCAACCAAGTAGCACCATGGCAACAATTAGAGGCTACAAGCATACAAGCTAACACAGCAAGCCATCAAGTGAATTGCCAAATTAAGTATCAAGTAAATAAGGTCTCTGTATACATCAACACTA
Source organism: Lolium rigidum (assembly GCF_022539505.1). Taxonomy (NCBI): domain Eukaryota; kingdom Viridiplantae; phylum Streptophyta; class Magnoliopsida; order Poales; family Poaceae; genus Lolium; species Lolium rigidum. The sequence continues at coordinate 101,434,442 of NC_061514.1, read as the reverse complement.
GTATACTGCCATATCTCAGTTCATCCTTGAGATAAACACAACTGTAACCAAATCATGTAATTGAAATTATACATTCAGTTTTGTCAGACTAATGCCACCACAAACTACACATGCTTTGGATGATTAATCCATCCAAAAATGAAGCATTCCACTTCACAAATGAGTTACCAATCTTAAGCATATAATATAACTCACTAGCATCAGTACTTGACTGATAATTTTACAAGTCATATAGCACATGTATAGCACTCACAAGCATATGCAATAATTTGGCCAAATACACACAAGTTCTTGGCCAACAAATCCATAGCCATATAGAATACCGAGACAGAGAGAGAGAGGGAAAGAGGGTATAAGTAGCTCACATTGTTATAGAGGAATAGTCGTAGCGGTTGACACCGGGGTTGCATCGGCGACGCCGTCCTGCTGGCGTCGAGGTCGAGGATGCAGTGAGGACAGCGACAGCACCACCAGTACATCGACGCCGAGGTTGCGTCTATGGCGCCATCCATCGATGTCGAGCACCGCAGGTCACAGAAGCACCACCACCATAGCAACACACCGTCACACCACACTGGCACCACTCCACCGAAGACAATAGGTCAAGAAGAACGAAGTAGTGCTCGTAGGCAGTGAAACGGAGCAGCAGGAGGTGTGGCAACTAGAAACCACACCCTATCTCCTTGCTAGGAGATTCTATGAGTGTTTTCACTTCAAATGTCATTTTCACCTTTGGAGTTTTGGAGGGCCGAATTGGCAAAGAGAGCTTATGCTGTGGCAAAAGGAATGTGATAATGAGTGGACCTTTGTTTCTAAATCTCCTTCTTCTAGATCACAGGTTAATGGTTTGGCTTATAAACAGACGACTTCTACCAGGAAGGCTCAGTTCAATGTTTGTAAGCGAGTTGATCCTCACACTTCACCAACTCCACAGCAGAGGAATTCTTCAGTTTCTACAGATATTTCTTGGCAGAGTGATCAGATAAATTATGCTCGATCGGATTTAGCGGGATCAAAGGATTCAAATTGTCTGGGCTCTTCGTCAGTGATGTCTACGTTCCCCCTCCTTTCCTGTAGACAGTGTTGGGCCTCCAAGAGCAGAGGTTTGTAGAACAGCAGCAAGTTTTCCCTTAAGTGGATCACCCAAGGTTTATCGAACTCAGGGAGGAAGAGGTCAAAGATATTCCTCTCATGCAACCCTGCAACCACAAAGCAAGAAGTCTCTTGTGTCCCCAACACACCTAATAGGTGCACTAGTTCGGCGAAGAGATAGTGAAATACAGGTGGTATGAATATATATGAGCAGTAGCAACGGTGCCGAAAAATAGCTTGCTGGCTTGTAGTTGATGGTGGTAGTATTGCAGCGAGTAGTAACACGGTGAAACGATGAAACAAGCGAGTAGTAACGCAGCAGTATTTAGGAACAAGGCCTAGGGATTACACTTTCACCGAGTGGACACTCTCAACATTGATCACATAACGAGAATAGACAAATGCATACTCTACACTTTTGTTGGATGATGAACACATTGCGTAGGATTACACGAACCCTCAATGCCGGAGTTAACAAGCTCCACAATAATGCTCATGTTTAAGTAACCTTATAGTGTAAGATAGATCAATAGACTAAACCAAGTACTAACATAGCATGCACACTCGTCACCTTCATGCATATGTAGGAGGAATAGATCACATCAATATTATCATAGCAATAGTTAACTTCGCAATCTACAAGAGATCATGATCATAGCATAAACCAAGTACTAACACGGTGCACACACTGTCACCTTTACACACGTGCAGGAGGAATAGAACTACTTTAATAACATTGCTAGATTAGCACATAGATAAATTGTGATACAAAACTCATATGAATCTCAATCATGTAAAGCAGCTCATGAGATTATTGTATTGAGGTACATGGGAGAGATGAACCACATAGCTACCGGTACAGCCCCGAGCCTCGATGGAGAACTACTCCCTCCTCATGGGAGCAGCAGCGGTGATGATGATGGCGGTGGAGATGGCAGCGGTGTCGATGGAGAAGCCTTCCGGGGGCCCCGCTCCGGCAGGGTGCCGGAACAGAGACTCCTGTCCCCCAGATCTTGGCGTCGCGATGGCGGCGGCTCTGGAAGGTTTCTGTGGTTTTCGCCAATCGTATCAGGGTTTTCGATCCAGGGGCTTTATATAGGCGAAGAGGCGGCGCAGGAGGGTCGAAGGGGTGCCCACACCATAGGGTGGCGCGGGCCCCCCTGGCCGCGCCGGCCTAGGGTTTGGGTGGCCTGTGCCCCCTCCCTGGTGGCTCTCGGGTGTTCTGGATGCTTCCGATGAAAATAGGAACCTGGGCGTTGATTTCGTCCGATTCCGAGAATATTTCGTTACTAGGATTTCTGAAACCAAAAACAGCAGAAAACAGGAACTGGCACTTCGGCATCTTGTTAATAGGTTAGTTCCAGTAAATGCACGAATATGACATAAAGTGTGCATAAAACATGTAGATAACATCAATAATGTGGCATGGAACATAAGAAATTATCGATACGTCGGAGACGTATCAGCATCCCCAAGCTTAGTTCCGCTCGTCCCGAGCGAGGTAAAACGATAACAAAGATAATTTCTGGAGTGACATGCCATCATAACCTTGATCATACTATTTGTAAAGCATATGTAGTGAATGCAGCGATCAAAACAATGTATATGACATGAGTAAACAAGTGAATCATATAGCAAAGACTTTTCATGAATAGTACTTCAAGACAAGCATCAATAAGTCTTGCATAAGAGTTAACTCATAAAGCAATAATTCATAGTAAAGGCATTGAAGCAACACAATGGAAGATTAAGTTTCAGCGGTTGCTTTCAACTTGTAACATGCATATCTCATGGATATTGTCAACATAGAGTAATATAATAAGTGCAATATGCAAGTATGTAGGAATCAATGCACAGTTCACACAAGTGTTTGCTTCTTAAGATGGAGAGAGATAGGTAAACTGACTCAACATAAAAGTAAAAGAATGGTCCTTCAAAGAGGAAAGCATCGATTGCTATATTTGTGCTAGAGGTTTTTATTTTGAAAACATAAAGAGAGCATAAAAATAAAGTTTTGAGAGGTGTATGTTGTTGTCAACGAATGGTAGCGGGTACTCTAACCCCCTTGCCAGACAAACCTTCAAAGAGCGGCTCCCATTTTATTTTATTTTTGGATGGCACTCCTTCCAACCTTTCTTTCACAAACCATGGCTAACCGAATCCTCGGGTGCTCGCCAACAATCTCATACCATGAAGGAATGCCTTTTTATTTTAGTTTTATTATGATGACACTCCTCCCAACCTTTGCTTACACAAGCCATGGCTAACCGAATCCTTCGGGTGCCGTCCAACAATCACATACCATGGAGGAGTGTCTATTTTTGTTAATTAATTTGGGACTCGGGAATCCCATTGCCGGCTCTTTTTGCAAAATTATTGGATAAGCGGATGAAGCCACTAGTCCATTGGTGAAAGTTGCCCAACAAGATTGAAAGATAAACACCACATACTTCCTCATGAGCTATAAAACATTGACACAAATCAGAGGTGATAAATTTTGAATTGTTTAAAGGTAGCACTCAAGCAATTTACTTTGGAATGGCGGAGAAATACCATGTAGTAGGTAGGTATGGTGGACACAAATGGCATAGTGGTTGGCTCAAGTATTTTGGATGCATGAGAAGTATTCCCTCTCGATACAAGGTTTAGGCTAGCAAGGCTTATTTGAAACAAACACAAGGATGAACCGGTGCAGCAAAACTCACATAAAAGACATATTGAAAACATTATAAGACTCTACACCGTCTTGCTTGTTGTTCAAACTCAATACTAGAAATTATCTAGACCTTAGAGAAACCAAATATGCAAATCAAATTTTAGCATGCTCTATGTATTTCTTCATTAATGGGTGCAAAGCATATGATGCAAGAGCTTAATCATGAGCACAACAATTGCCATGTATCACATTACCCAAGACATTAATAGCAATTACTACATGTATCATTTTCCAATTCCAACCATATAACAATTTAACGAAGAGGAAACTTCGCCATGAATACTAAAAGCTAAGAACACATGTGTTCATATGAACCAGCGGAGCGTGTCTCTCTCCCACACAAGCATTTATTCAAACAAAAGCAAAAACAAAAGCACACAGACGCTCCAAGAAAAGCACATAAGATGTGACCGAATAAAAATATAGTTTCAAGAGAAGGAACCTGATAATTTGTCGATGAAGAGGGGGATGCCTTGGGCATCCCCAAGCTTAGACGCTTGAGTCTTCTTAGAATATGCAGGGATGAACCACCGGGGCATCCCCAAGCTTAGAGCTTTCACTCTTCTTGATCATAGTATATCATCCTCCTCTCTTGACCCTTGAAAACTTCCTCCACACCAAACTCGAAACAAACTCATTAGAGGGTTAGTGCACAATAAAAATTAACATATTCAGAGGTGACACAATCATTCTTAACACTTCTGGACATTGCATAATGCTACTGGACATTAGTGGATCAAAGAAATTCATCCAACATAGCAAAAGAGGCAATGCGAAATAAAAGGCAGAATCTGTCAAAACAGAACAGTTCGTATTGACGAATTTTAAAATGGCACCAGACTTGCTCAAATGAAAAATGCTCAAATTGAATGAAAGTTGCGTACATATCTGAGGATCATGCACGTAAATTGGCTTAATTTTCTGAGCTACCTACAGGGAGGTGGACCCAGATTCGTGACAGCAAAGAAATCTGGAACTGCGCAGTAATCCAAATCTAGTACTTACTTTTCTATCAACGGCTTAACTTGGCACAACAAAACACAAAACTAAGATAAGGAGAGGTTGCTACAGTAGTAAACAACATCCAAGACACAAATATAAAACAAAGTACTGTAGCAAAATAACACATGGGTTATCTCCCAAGAAGTTCTTTTCTTTATAGCCATTAAGATGGGCTCAGCAGTTTTAATGATGCACTCGCAAGAAATAATATTTGAAGCAAAAGAGAGCATCAAGAGGCAAATTCAAAACACATTTAATTCTAACATGCTTCCTATGCATAGGAATCTTGTAAATAAACAAGTTCAAGAAGAGCAAAGTAACAAGTATAGGAAGATAAAACAAGCATAGCTTCAAAAATTTCAGCACATAGAGAGGTATTTTAGTAACATGAAAATTTTTACAACCATATTTTCCTCTCTCATAATAACTTTCAGTAGTGTCATGAGCAAACTCAACAATATAACTATCACATAAAGCATTCTTATCATGAGTCTCATGCATAAAATTATTACTCTCCACATAGGCATAATCAATTTTATTAGTAATAGCGGGAGCAAATTCAACAAAGTAGCTATCATTATTATTCTCATCAAGTGTAGGAGGCATAGTATAATCACAACAAAATTTACTCTCCATAGTAGGTGGCACCAAAAGACCAATATCATTATAATCATCATAAATAGGAGGCAAAGTATCATTAAAGAAAATTTTCTCCTCAATGCTTGGGGGACTAAAAAGATCATGCTCATCAAAACCAGCTTCCCCAAGCTTAGAATTTTCCATATCATTAGCAACAATGGTATTCAAAGTGTTCATACTAACATGTTCCATGGGTTTTTTAATTTTTGGATCAAACCATCCATGTCTTAAATCAGGAAATAGAGTAAAAAGCTCATTGTTGTCCATTATGCCAAACTAGTGTAAACAAGAAACAAAAAGTTGCAATTGCAGGATCTAAAGGAAATAGCTTTGAGTACTTACGGCGCCGGGAAATAGCTTAGTAGCCGAGATCCGGAGTGTGAGTACCTTTTACCTTTCCTCCCCGGCAACGGCGCCAGAAAATAGGCTTGATGTCTACGTTCCCCCTCCTTTCCTGTAGACAGTGTTGGGCCTCCAAGAGCAGAGGTTTGTAGAACAGCAGCAAGTTTTCCCTTAAGTGGATCACCCAAGGTTTATCGAACTCAGGGAGGAAGAGGTCAAAGATATTCCTCTCATGCAACCCCGCAACCACAAAGCAAGAAGTCTCTTGTGTCCCCAACACACCTAATAGGTGCACTAGTTCGGCGAAGAGATAGTGAAATACAGGTGGTATGAATATATATGAGCAAGTAGCAACGGTGCCGAGAAAATAGCTTGCTGGCTTGTAGTTGATGGTGGTAGTATTGCAGCAGTAGTAACACAGTGAAACAGTAAACAAGCAGTAGTAACGCAGCAGTATTTAGGAACAAGGCCTAGGGATTACACTTTCACTAGTGGACACTCTCAACATTGATCACATAACAGAATAGACAAATGCATACTCTACACTTTTGTTGGATGATGAACACATTGCGTAGGATTACACGAACCCTCAATGCCGGAGTTAACAAGCTCCACAATAATGCTCATGTTTAAGTAACCTTATAGTGTAAGATAGATCAATAGACTAAACCAAGTACTAACATAGCATGCACACTGTCACCTTCATGCATATGTAGGAGGAATAGATCACATCAATATTATCATAGCAATAGTTAACTTCGCAATCTACAAGAGATCATGATCATAGCATAAATCAAGTACTAACACGGTGCACACACTGTCACCTTTACACACGTGCAGGAGGAATAGAACTACTTTAATAACATTGCTAGAGTAGCACATAGATAAATTGTGATACAAAACTCATATGAATCTCAATCATGTAAAGCAGCTCATGAGATTATTGTATTGAGGTACATGGGAGAGATGAACCACATAGCTACCGGTACAGCCCCGAGCCTCGATGGAGAACTACTCCCTCCTCATGGGAGCAAGCAGCGGTGATGATGATGGCGGTGGAGATGGCAGCGGTGTCGATGGAGAAGCCTTCGGGGGCACTTCCCCGCTCCGGCAGGGTGCCGGAACAGAGACTCCTGTCCCCCAGATCTTGGCGTCGCGATGGCGGCGGCTCTGGAAGGTTTCTGTGGTTTTCGCCAATCGTATCAGGGTTTTCGATCCAGGGGCTTTATATAGGCGAAGAGGCGGCACAGGAGGGTCGAAGGGGTGCCCACACCATAGGGTGGCGCGGGCCCCCCCTGGCCGCGCCGGCCTAGGGTTTGGGTGGCCTGTGCCCCCTCCCTGGTGGCTCTCGGGTGTTCTGGATGCTTCCGATGAAAATAGGAACCTGGGCGTTGATTTCGTCCGATTCCGAGAATATTTCGTTACTAGGATTTCGAAACCAAAAACAGCAGAAAACAGAACCGGCACTTCGGCATCTTGTTAATAGGTTAGTTCCAGAAAATGCACGAATATGACATAAAGTGTGCATAAAACATGTAGATAACATCAATAATGTGGCATGGAACATAAGAAATTATCGATACGTCGGAGACGTATCAGTCAGCACCCTCTGATATTGGGCCGGATTTTGCTAAAGCCTCTACTGCTGAAGATACGCCTGGGCTAGATGGGCTTATGGAGGTGATTGATGATATTGTGTTTAGGTTTTGGGAATGTTCGCGCTGTCTTAGCATGGGTCATAATTCGGCCCAGTGCAGCAATGATATCAGGTGCCGCAAGTGTTTTAACTATGGACATATTGGAAAGAATTGCTTTGCTTCTTTGGGAAAAAAATCTATGAAGTGGATACCGAAATGACAATTTAATAAGGGAAAAACCCTGGACTCTGGGGAGACTCGCCCAGATATCGGCTCTGCCGTTCCACCTCCCACAATCCCGACTCCTCCGCCACCTCCCCCTGTCCTGCCGCCGCCGCCATTGGAGTCTTCGATTCCATACTCGGTTCCTAGCTCGGTCGCCATGGCAAACTTCGAGATTGATCCTACCCCATGGCTGCCATGGGGTCACCATATCATTGACGGTGGACCAACTAGGCTTCCTCGGACCTTCTACTTTCCTGCGCAAGATCCGCCGCCACAACATCAGTCGTATTGTGTGGCAGTGGTGGAGCCGGTGCAGCCACCTGGGCAGGATGGTTTTTGGCGCGAACAGGTGCGTGGTCTCTTAGAGGGTCCCCTGAATAGGCATGTCATTGAGTATCAGCCGAGCATGTTTGGTGTGGGTCTTTTTCAGCTCAATGGTCCCAATTCCAAGCATGCGCTCGTAGAACATGGTCACTTTCAGCTGCATCCAAATGTGTTTGTTCGTTTTATTGATCCGGCTGATGCAGAGAATCATAGGGCAGTTCAGGGTTATCGCCGTGGTTGGTTAATGTTTCTGGGTGTGCCACCAGATTTTAGGAATGATTTGGATATCACCAATGCGGTGTCGACCTTTGGTCAGTATCATTACTTGAACAATTTAGACCCCATCAAGTCAAGGATTTTGGTTTATGCATCTTTCCCTTCAGTGGCTACAGTTCCTAGAGATGTAGTTTTTGGCATGTTTGGTACGGTAGGAGGTTTCCGTGAATCTTGGACTGCAGCAGTATTTGTTTTGTCTGCTGAATTTGCTGAACAGCTACCTCCGGATGAGGATCCGATGCCACCCAATGGCAATCCCCACCCCATGTCTGGGCAGTTGCAGCCGTTCCTGAATAATTTTGTGCCGCCTCAGTACCCTGAGATGGGTTGGAATGAGCAATAGGTTGAGCATATTGGAGCAGATGTTGACAATAATCATGGTGGAAATATGGATTTGGAACAGGAAGTTGTTCCTGAGGTTCAGGAGTCTATGGTTTTACAACCTTCAGAGGGCTCTCTTTCTTCAGTTAACAATGAGGAGGAGGGGATACAGCAGCCTGGGAATATTAATCTTGATCTTGCTTTGGGTTTGCTTCCTGATCCTCTGCATAATATCCAAGGAAATAATCAGATAGTTCATGTGGGTTTGATGGTTCATGGACCTAGCCTTCCACCTGCTATGCAATGGGATAATGTGTGCAAGATGATGTTGCCAAGTATTTTTTCTGATTTATTGCCAGTGGCTCCCAGGGGTAGTCCTTTAGGGTTTCTCAAATCTGTGTCTGTGCATAAAAGGACTTGGTCTGTTGCATTTGATGAAGGAAGGAAGTTGTTGTTAGCTTTCTTACAGGAGCCAGTGCTTCAGCGTGTTGTCATGGACAGAAGGAGGAAAGTGGCTAGAGAATTGAAATTTGATTTCTCCAATGACTGTTCTTTGGAGTCTGTGCCCTTCTCTGCTACTCCAGAGTCTATGGGGTAAGATTTCTGTCAAGAGCAGGGGCAAGAAGAAGGTTAATCAGGTGGTTCAGCCATCTGAAAGAAGATTCACACGTAGCTCTTTGAAGTTAGATGGTTACAAGGCTAAGCCAGTTGATGCTCTCAAGCAGACACCTAGGAAGAAGCCTAGAGCAAAGATGTTGCTGGTCACTACCCCACCTGGGGAGGAAAGTTCCACTAAGCAGAACCAACATCAGGATCAAGGCAATTCTGCAGAGGATGATCAGATTCCAGCCACACCAATCAATGTGTTGCAGAGGGTGGGCACTCATCTTGGTATTGATCCTGCCAAGATTACCAAGGAGAAGCTTGAGGCTGATCCCAAGAACAAGGCGCAATCTTCCTCTGATGATTAGTGTCTTTTTGCTACTCCCTACACTACAAGAAAAGTTGCCATGGCCGACGAAGTTGAAGTCGCGCCGTGGTTGCTGGTGTACCATGGCCGACGATTTTGGGTCCCTCCGTGGTGCATGTCAAAACTTTTTTTTCTCGTTTTTGAGGCCACCTAGCCCGACGAAAGCGGCCAAAACATCGTGTATGGTGGCCCGGGACGTGGTGCATCTCGAAATCTCGGGTTCGCCGGCCGAGTCAACGCAAATCCGCACCGCCGAGGGATGTAGGGCCCAGATGGCAGCCTCTCTCTGGCATTGTTTTTTTTCTCGATCGCGCCATCTCGTTCAACGTTCTCCGATCGAGCCGTTTACGATGCAGGATCATGGGTCCCGCATGTCATCCTCTATGAACCAAAATTCTTTCTATTCTTGGATTTTTTTGACCCCCGATTTCCGGCTACTTCCTTTTTCTTTTGATCCCTTGCCGCCTTGGAAACGTTGAGACCGCTGTCGCTAAATGGGACCCGCATGTCATCCTCTATGTGCAATCAACTTTCTTTTCTTGGAGTTTTTTTGGCACCTCATATTTGGTCACTTGCCTTTTTTTCGATCCCCGCCGCCTCTCAAACGGTGATACCGCTGCTGCTAAATGGGACCCGCATGTCATCCTCTATGTACTATAAAACTTTCTTTTCTTGGATTTTTTTTGGCACCTCATATTTGGTCACTTGCCTTTTTCTTTCGATCCCCCGCCGCCTCTCAAACGGTGATACCGCTGCTGCTAACTCGGGACCCGCATGTCATCCTCTATGTACTATAAAACTTTCTTTTCTTGAATTATTTTTGGCACCTCATATTTGGTCACTTGCCTTTTTCTTTCGATCCCCGCCGCCTCTCAAACGGTGATACCGCTGCCGCTAAATGGGACCCGCATGTCATCCTCTATGTACTATAAAACTTTCTTTTCTTGAATTATTTTTGGCTCCCGATATTTTTTCACTTGCCTTTTTCTTTCGATCTCATGCCACGTTTGAAACGTTGAGGAACCCGCGAGCTCATGGGACCCGCATGTTATCCTCTATGTACTATAAAAGTTCATTTTCTTGGTTTTTTTCACCCTCTAATTTTTGGCAATTTCTTTTTTCTTTTGAACCCCTGCCGCCTCTCAAACGGTGATACCGCCGCTGCTAAATGGGACCCGCATGTCATCCTCTATGTACTATAAAACTTTCTTTTCTTGAATTATTTTTGGCTCCTCATATTTGGTCACTTGCCTTTTTCTTTCGATCTCATGCCACGTTTGAAACGTTGAGGAACCCGCCGGCTCATGGGACCCGCATGTCATCCTCTATGTGCTATAAAAGTTTATTTTCTTTATTTTTTTTTCACCCTCCGATTTTTGGCTATTTCCTTTTTCTTTTGATCCCCGCCGCCTTGGAAACGTTGGGTAAGCTGGCCGACTCATGGGACCCGCATGTCATCCTCTATGTACAATCAACTTTCTTTTTCTTTTGATCTCAAGCCGCATTTGAAACGTTGAGACCGCCGCCGCTAAATGGGACCCGCATGTCATCCTCTACGTACAATAAAGTTTCTTTTCTTGGATTATCTTTGGCTCCCGATATTTTGTCACTTGCCTTTTTCTTTCGATCTCATGCCGCCTTTGAAACGTTGAGTAAGCCGCCGGCTCATGGGTCCCGCATGTCATCCTCTACGAACAATAAAAGTTTCCTTTCTTGGAGTTATTTTTTACCCCTAATTTCTGGCTATTTGCCTTTTTCTTTTGATCTCCTCCCCCCTTCGAAACGATGAGGACGCTGTTGGCAGGTCGGTCCCACATGTCATCCTCTATGAACAATAAAAGTTTCCTTTGGTGGATTTATTTTTGACCCCTAATAAATTTCTGGCTATTTCCTTTTTTTCTTTTGATCCCCTGCCGCCTTGGAATTGTTGAGAATGCTGCTGCCTCATTTTTCTTTTGGTCCTGTGCCGCCTTGGAAACGTTGAGACCGCTGCTACAAAATGGGACCCGCATGTCATCCTCTATGTACAATAAAGTTTCTTTTCTTGGATTATTTTTGGCTCCCGATATTATGTCACTTGGCTTTTTCTTTCGATCTCATGCCGACTTTGAAACGTTGAGGATGCCGCTGCCTCATGGGTCCCGCATGTCATCCTCTCGTAACGATAAATGTTTTCTTTTCTTGTATTTTTTTACCAACTGATTTTTGGCTTTTTTTATTTTCGGTCCCCTGCCGCCTTTGAAACGTTGACGACGCTGCTGGCTCATGGGTCCCCGATGTCAGCCTCCCCGTACAAGAAACATGTGATATTTTATTTTGTAGACAATAAACGTTGTATTTCGCTCTGAGCTATTGCAAACGGATAAATTAAATCTTTATATCTACATAAACAAACTTATATGTTGAATCTCCTTGTTTTTTGTTTTTGCGAAGCATAGGACTTTCCTGTTTTTTATTTGAGAAAAATCCGACCTTTCCTGTTTTGGAGTGGGCTGAAATTGTACGAGTCAAAAGGCCCAGCAGATAGTTCGAAGGCCCGTATGTCCAGATACGTACCCAATTGAAATCTTTCTTTTCTTGGATTTTTTTTCACACCCCGATTTCTCGGCTACTTCATTTTTCTTTCGGTCCTGTGCCGCCTTGGAAGCGTTGAGACCGCTGCAACAAAATGGGACCCGCATGTCATCCTCTATGTACAATAAAGTTTCTTTTCTTGGATTATTTTTGGCTCCTGATATTATGTCACTTGCCTTTTTCTTTCAATCTCATGTCGACTTTGAAACGTTGAGGAAGCCGCTGGCTCATGGGTCCCGCATGTCATCCTCTATGAACAATAAAAGTTTCCTTTGTTGGATTTATTTTTTTCCCTAATTTCTGGCTATTTGCCTTTTTCTTTTGATCCCTCGCCCCTTTGAAACGATGACGACGCAGCTGGCAAGTCGGTCCCACATGTCATCCTCTATGAACAATAAAAGTTTCCTTTGATGGATTTATTTTTGACCCTAATTAATTTCTGGCTATTTCCTTTTTTCTTTTGATCCCCGCCGCCTTGAAATAGTTGAGGATGCCGCTGCCTCATGGGTCCCGCATGTCATCCTCTCGTAAAGGTAAATGTTTCTTTTCTTGAATTTGTTTACCAACTGATTTTTGGCTTATTTTTTCTTTCGATCTCCTCGCCACCTTTAAAACATTGACGACGCTCGTCGGCTCATGGGTCCCCAATGTCAGCCTCCCCATACCGCAAATCCTCTTTCTCGCAAAGGTTGTATTTCTAGATAGATAAGGTGGATTCGAATCCGCCATGGTTCAGCAACTCGGTAAGCCTTCTTGCACCGATTAATGGAAGTAGTGTATAGCAAGGTCAAGACATGTGGCTCGGTGTAATGAATCTATTTGAATCATGTTGTGGGTTCAATCTGATAGTTCTCTAACAGAGTCAGCCAAAATAGAAATTAAGTTTTTTTCTAAAACGGAAATGCAAATTAAGATGAACACAAACATTAGTTATCATAATAGCCGATCATACATACATACTTGCTAAGAGCAAAAGCTTGCCGTAGTTTTACCACCCATACAATTAATTAGCAGCTCGTATAAGATAACCTTATATAAGTATAACTACAAATGCATTTGCTAAGGGCTCATGGGGCAACAGTAACTAGACAACCGCGAACTTTATGACCAAGCATGTCACAAGTGGCATCGAAAGATCTTGACCTTCAACTTTGATCCAATGCGAAGTTTGGCACCGTCAATGAACTTTTTCCACCCGGAAGTAACAGCCAAGCGGCCATCTCGTGGGACCGACGGAGTACCGTCCCTCCACGGTGAGACCTTCACTCTCCATGACGAGGGATATCTTGCCCCTTCGGCCAGCATTGAGATCCTTGGAGATACTTTTAGGCAATTTCTGATTCAAAGCAAGAGATACCACCAAAAATTAGTCAATGGCACCAATGCACCGAACCATGTGAGACTTTGAGCAGAGAAGACATCAAGATAAGAGCAGTTATGCTGTCATATACTCACGAACATAGCCTTCGGATGCGTCCCGGTCACCACACGGGTGGCCACAAGCAATGAGCCGAGACCTCGGTGATCCGGCCGGGCAGGTGCGGAGCCTCGGGCCGGTACACGAGCCGGTGCCGATGCAGGAGACCGCCGGGCAGGTGCAGAAACGGTGCCTCTAGAGGAACCGGTGCCGATGCAGGAGACTGCTGGGCAGGTGCGCAGAACGGTGCAGCTAGAGGAACCAAGTGCCGATGCAGTGAGCCTCGCCGGCAGTGTGTAGTATATGGGGCCTCTACAGGAACCAATGCCGATGTAGGGGACTGCCGGGTAGATGCAAGAACGGAGCTGGTACAGGAACCGGTGCCGATGCAGGAGAGTGGGAAGCCGGTGCCGGTGCCGGTGTGGTTGCCCTTTGTGACATCCGCTCATGTTCCATCGGGGATCTGCAGCTTTGATCATGTTAAACCCAAGCAAGCTAGAACAGAGGGAATGGTTTAGAACAACTGCTCGTAACAGCTTATCAAAAGATATGAGTAGAAAAAAGTTACATATTATATATTTGGAAGTGTCTCCAACTCGTAAGCGCTACGTATATCCGCCCGTTTGAGTTTCTGATCCTCGCCTCGTCGCCCTTCTTCACACCGTAGTCAAAAGCAAACTTTCTCCAATCATGTCCATACAAATATGTGATGGCCTGCGTCTTGTAGACATACACCTCATAGACCGTGTAGGTGTTCATCAATTTGCCATTGCCATGCATAGTGAAAGACCCTTCATGCGGACACATCCGGTTAATCATTGGACGAAGTTCACAAGGTACAATCCGCATGTGAAAATTGATACAAATGTAAGAAGCAGGAAGACTAAAAACAAGACTTTACTATATGCCAATTCATGCTAAACCACCGAGAATACATACCCGTAACTCGTGAAGGAGCTACTAGAAAGGTAGATAGAGCCATAGGAGGTGTTATATGCGGGGTATGTACATGGGCCCGCCATATTCCCGCAAGCTCTGCGATCGGGATGGTGAAGGAAACATGGGAGGTACTACTGGTGCGTAGCGCTGAATGTAAGTGGAAGAATTAGGTTGTGTAAAGTGCATAGTTCAGAGCAATGCAAATGTTGACAAGCGAGTGCATAACACTATGTTACAACCTGAACAGTGAAAAATTAGTGTATGATGAATATAAGCATGCTAATTTGGTGTTTCCGAATTCCAAAAAGCATTAGACAGAGCCGGTGATAATATCGACATAAATCATGGCATGTATATGTGGCTTAAGAAAATATACCCGAACCCTTGGATGGTTACGGCCCGGCTGGTCCTTGGACTTGAGCTTATATAAGCATCCGAAGGTGGGGCCGACAAGAACTTGGTGGCAGCCTCTCGCAGATGCCTCATCAGCAGCAGCTTGCAATCCTTTTGACCAATGAAGGGTTAGCAGCTTCAGTCCGCATATGAAAATTGAAGAGCAACATGACATCAGCAGTGATATATAAAATGAATCTATGAGACACTGATGCATATAGTGCTGGATGTAAGTGTAAGAATAGGTGTGTGTGTTTCGAACTATTGGTAAGCATTAGACAAAGCCGGCAATAAACAGACAAAAATCAAATCATGTATGAGGATTAAGAAAATATACTCGCTATCGAAAAGGGTACCACCCAACTGGCCCGTGGCCTTGTGCTTGAGGAGGTTTTCGAAGATGGTGGCGGCACCATCGTCTTCACAAGCAGCCTCATCAGGATCATTTTTTATCCATTTGAGTAGAGGCACGAAGTTTCATCCTGCATATGAATAGCAACAGAACTCATCATTGATATTTAATAAATCTATGAGATAGACTGATGCAAATAGTGCGGGTGTAAGTGGAAGAATAGGGTTGTGCATAGAGAACAGTCGACAACAATGCAAATGATTACAAAACAAGCCAATGGAAATCAACAGTTTATATACTGGATGAGACAGACTGAAAAGTGAAAAATTAGTGTATGATGATTGTAAGCAAACGCAGTGTTTCTGAACTTTTGGTAAGCATTAGACAAAGCCAACAGTAATTAAACAGTATAATAATGAAATCATGTATGTGGATTAAGAAAATATACCAGATTCATTAAAAGGTCACCACCCAACTGGCCCATGGCCTCGTGCTTGTAGAGGTTTTCTGAAGATGGTGCCGGCACCATCGTCCTCACAAGCAGCCTCATTAGCCTCATTTTGCATCCACTTGAGTAAAGGCGCAGCAAGTTTCAGCCTGCATAAGAATGGGAACAGATCTCAGAAGTGATATTGAATGACTCTGAGACAGACTGATGCATATAGTGCTGGATGTAAGTGGAAGGGTATGGCCGTGTATGGACAACAGTTCACAACAATGCAAGGGTGTGTTCGGTTCTGAAACAGCGTGGAATGGAATGGAATGGTTCCATTTCAGAGGAATGGAATGGTTAAATTTTTGTTCGGTTGGGATAAATGGAGAGCAGAAGAGATCGAGGTTAAACTAACCATTTGTCTCAAAATTGTAATTAACAATTGCAAATGACATTTTAATCTCAAAGTCGTAATTAACAGCGCCTAATGGTGCTCTTTTAATCTAAAAATCGTAATTAACATAATTTTTTGTTGGGTTAGGGGAACTGGAGTAGATGAACATTACTGTATGATGATTGTAAGCAAACGAATTTGGTGTTTCTAAACTTTTGGCTTCGAGATCTTATGGGTTTCAACTCTAGCCTACCCCAACTTGTTTGGGACTGGAAAGGCTTGGTTGTTGTTGTTGTTGTTGTAAACTTTTGGCAAGCATAGAAAAAACCGACAATAAACAGAGAAAAATCAAGGCATGTTTTGTGGATTAAGAAAATATACCATATTCATTAAAAGATCACCACCCACTGGCGCGTGGCCTTGTGCTTGTAGAGGCATTTAGAAGATGGGGGCGGCATCAACATACCGGCAGCCCGATCAGCCGCAGCTTTGATCTTCCTTTTGAGTAAAGGCCCTAAAGTTTCAGTCCGCATATGAATAGCAAAACAAAAGGCAGACCTCAAGCAGTGATATTGAATTACCGTATGAGATAGACCGATGCATATAGTGGATGCTCTTAGCCTTTTGCAGCGTGAACACTAGCTATGGACAGACAAAAACTAGTTAACTCAGCTTTGTCTAGATATGAATGTACTACCACCATCCAAAAGCTTAAGCCTTATTTATTTTTGAGAAATCAAAACAAGCAAAGTTTGACCAAAATTTTAGAACATTCTATCAACAAATATAATACCGTGTAGATACCGTAGGAAAATATATTTTATTATCTATTTAATGATATTAATTTTGTATTTTGCATGTTACAGATTTTTGGTAAAAGCTTAGTCAAACATGGTATAGTTTGACTTTCTAAAAATAATATAAGCCCAAAGCTTTGGGATGGAGGCAGTAGTATCTAGAGCTAAAACACATCTAGATACATCCGTATCTACAGTATAGTTGAGTCAATTAATTTGGATCTGAGGGAGTATCGATTCGGACTACATCATGGTAAGTTGGTTAAAAAAAATTACCCCCGGGCGGTCCCCGCCCAGCTCGGCAGATGGCATTTCGCTTCTTGTGCCGCAGATCGGGCCATGCTCCCGCAGCAGGTGGGGCGCTATTCTCGTTCCCCATAGCCTCAGCACGGAACCCGGAGGTACCAACCCGATACGGAGAATATAGAGCATGGTGTCACAGAGGCTTTACGCACAAACACCCGAAGACATGTGCTACTTTAAGCATATTCCAGTAACAGGAACGCATTGAGGATGCAGAGAGACACTTAAAAGGTAAAGAGTGGATAAGCAAACGGAGTACCTGCTTCGCGGGCCGGGGACGCAGCTCAGGCTCAGCCAACTGCCCACATGCGTGGTGGCCTTACGCTCCATTGCCCCCACCGCCGAGGTCTTACCTTTCCTGTACAAGCTGACAAAAGATACAAGGAGGATCAGCAGAAACTACAAAGGTTGCAAATGTCGACAAATAAAGGAAGAACACCCCAATCCAAGCAAAGGTAGCCCCCGCCCCCCACCCCCATCAATCACTCCCAGCTCGAGGGTGACCAGAAAGACACCCCTTCGCCCCTAATAGGAAAGAGATGCGCAAGATATCGAGGAGAGGAAAAAAGAACCGATCTCGAGAAAGGAAAGAACATTACTAGTCCTACCTAATCCGCTTGGTCTAGATGCAGCTTGCCCCTCCAAGCTGGATGCCTGGACGGTGGAGGCGAAAGGAGGGGATCGAGCTAGCGGCTTGCATCCGTCGGCAATCGGCACTCGATCGGGAGAGAAGGGGTGCTACATAAAGGGGAGGGGTAACATATTTTATTACACAGTGAACTTACTGATGTGACTATAGTCATTACATGTCTCACTGAAACTAGGGCCCATAGCGTGGCACCCCAAATTCACTTGAAGCTGCCCGGCGGGACGCATTGGCGCGTCAAGAAACCCCCGAATTGTAGCGGGGAAATGAAACATTTCACAAAAATTCGAAATTCAAGCACACCGCCACGCGCCAAGCACGCGGCTGTTCCTTCCTCTTCCTCGGTTCCTCCTCCCCTATCCGAAAAACCCCAAATCCCAAGCTCAAACCAAAAAAAAACAAATCCCCTGGCCGCCATGCATGTCCTCGTTAACCCGCCGGAGATCGTTCCCGACGATGCGGACCCCCCGCCCCGAGATCCAGAATTCCGTCCACCTCGAGGCACCGCGTGCTGTCTCCGCAGCAGCCGGCTTGAGGGCGCCGAAGAGGAAGTTCCGCCGGAAAGTGCTCATGGCAACCGTGCAAGCTCACCGGCGTGCCGCATCCCGAGAGGAACTGGTCAAAGCTTTGCTATTCGCCACACACAAAAAATTGCGGGCCAAGATCTGGTCAAAGCTTCGTCGATGGCTTGCCGCGAGAGGCTTGGAGTCCAGAGTCAATAAACTAGCTGCTCGAGGATCAGGCGAGTTTACACGGATTCATATTAACCGACTCAAGTTTGTTAGTCTAGTTAACAAATGCATCTAGATACATCCATATCTAGACAGAATTGAGTCAATTAATATGAATCGAGGGGAGTACCCGAAAGTGTTTCATGCTACCAACTAATGCGCCGGCAGGAATCGCCGTAGAAGTAATTGTGCTACTACTCATACGATGAACCGATTGTGTGGGTGTCGAATTTTGCAACGCGATCATCCACCGAATGCTTAATCTAGCGCCAAAGGCGTACAAATCATAACATACTACAGCACCGTAACATAAGAGTACGAATCATAAAGTAGCTCAACATTTTGCATCGGGGCTGGGTGGTCCTGAGACTACCGGGACGCCCCTGATGATCTCCGGGTGTGCATCCTCTTCAACGCAAAGCCGTGTACTCGGTCCACGGCCTCCTTCTGTAGGCTGGATAATCTCAGGTGCAGGACCTTCGTCTATGAGAGGCTCGTCATCAGGACCATCCACAGGTGCATCGTGGCCGGGTGGTCTTGAGACTACCCGGACGCCCCTGATGATCTCCGGGCGTGCATCCACTTCAACGCAAAGCTGTGTACTCGGTCCACGGCCTCCTTCTGTAGGCTGGATAATCTCAGGTGCAGGACCTTCGTCTATGAAAGGCTCGTCATTAGTACCATCCACAGGTGCATCAAACTGAGATTCATCTTCAAATCTCCCATCAAACTGAGAGACCTCTTCAACTCTATGCTTCTGCAATTAGTACATCAACCGATTAGACAAACATCTAAGGGATGCAACCTGAACAAATGCCGTTTTACATATTTACCTTCTCATCCGGCACAAAGACATGTCCCGCAGCTGAAACCCGTTTCCCGAAGCAAGCGCTTTTTCTCTCCTTCCCGTCCATCCATCCGCAACAAGTTAAATTTGAGTACGTAACCTTGCACAAGCAATGCAAACTATTGATTGAAACAACGGCAGCATCAATATAAATAATTAACTACATATGCCAAGACACATACAAGTGTGAGCAAGATCTCGCTTCTCCCGCTAAAGGATCATTATATGGTTCACCATGCTAAACCCGCCTAACATATGTGCGGTCCATCCCAAAAATGTGTAAATGATCTCGCCACTACAGTGGTGAGGCCTCTTCTCACCATTCATACATGTGCAGCACGGGCAATACACGTCCAGGTTGTGACCTTCATGAGCTCTAATAAACCCCATAAAGGGTTGAACACCATTTATATATGAAGGGGGACATAAGTGTCCATGCAGTATCCAAGTTCTGTCCATCTGTTTAATTATGAGATACAAGTGGTTGGTGATTAATTTAAGGCGAAGTAGGAAATGTATATCCATCGAGTACAAAACTATACTACATGATTATGCATTTCAGCAATCATGTCGAGTACAAAACAAAAAATGCCCATCGACATTTTAGCAAACAGATCGTGTACAAAACTCTGCCATGGCATTTCAGCAAATTAACGGATCGAGTGCAGAACTGACTCTATATGCCCACGCAAATGAACAAATTGATCGATGACAAATCGAGCGGAAAACTATAAAGTGCCAATTAGTTCGAGCATACCGACGAATTTTTTTAGCAGCATCAAGAAAATATAAATCGTTAGGCCGTCTTGCCCGATACATGATTGAGCTAGAGATAGCAGCCCTACCGTGGATCAACTTGACCGCCGGTGCGTCTCGAGAAGAACGACGGGGAGGGGAAGCTTCTTCTTCGCACGGACGGGACGGGGAGGGGAAGCTCTTCGCACGGACGGGGATAAGTTGTGTAGGGGTGGGTGGGGGTCATGCGGCCGGGCCGCCGGGGTGATAATTAAGGTCGGTAGGTGGCGTTTAATGGAGTTGCGTGTGTAATTTGCCGTGCACAAGGTTGAGGAATAGGCGGTTCCCTTTGCCGCGCGCACAATTCAAACTATCCCGCCCATGTAGTTTAAATTCGCCATATTTTCGTTAAATCGACATAAAGTCATGTGAGTGGGGGAAAATTAGCAAAGTTGCTTGAAAAATAGTAAAACTCTGGAATTATCCTTTAAATATGCTCTACTTCGTGTGGAAATCGGGGTGTGGAAGCATGTTGAGCTGTTTTATTTGTACTTTCTTCATTAAAACTCCCATTTTATGCACTTTGGATGGAAAGAAATCATTTGTACATAAATTTTGACAACGCCATTTGCAAACACTAATTGTTTTACATGCCAAGATGCACCCATCCACCAAATATATATGGGGCAAAAGTTTATCACAATCTAGCATATATGCACAATTAGTGAGGGACCCCTTTTGATTTTGTGCAATTTCCACTAATTAGGTAGAGAGAAGGGGTTAATTAATTAGGCCATGTTAGGGGTTATGTGTTTTAGATTAGGTTGTGTGGATTCAAATACAACTTCTTTATTTGTGTGCTATGATTAATCAAAACTAGATTGATCGACCGCGCACACATTATTAGAGGCGCATGCCTTTGCGCACAAAGTGCATGTGTGTGTTGTTGGCCACCAATTAACGAGAGAGAGAGAGACAGAGAGAGAGAGAGGTAGAGAGAGATCTACATACGAGAGAGCGATTGAAATCCCCAAATTAAACACATATATATATGCATGGCACATTTAATTTAATTAGAGGACCGCGAGCTAAGGCACCCCCGGCCTCGCTTGATGCACAATTAAGTGTCATTGGCCTATATATAGGGTTTAATTAGGGTTTAGGGTTTAGGGTTAGGAGGTTAGGGTTTAGGGTCTAGGGTCTAGGGTTTAATGTTTATGGTGTTTAGGGGTTTAGGGATTAGGGATTAGGGTTTATTTAATTAGGGTTTAAGGTTTATGGATCATCGATCGAGTGCGCACACACACATTATTAGAGGCACACGCGCCTTTGCGCATAAAGTGCATGTGTATATGTGTGTGTTTTTTTGGCCAACAACGATATATAGATGATCGAGAGAGAGAGAGATTGAAATCCCCAAGAATATGTTCGATCAAATATATATTAAAATATATGCACGAATGCATGCATGGTAGGCCATGCATGCACACTAATTATATATATATATATTATGAGGAAACTTAATCAAATGTGTTTTCATTCGAGAGAACTTGTCAAAATTCAAGTTAATTAATTTATCATCGATAATTATATAATTAATTAATGAATCTCATGGAGATGTTATACAACATATGATCGATATAGGCCATGTCGTATATATTAATTGGTGTTAATCTACCGTTTAATTTGCTAGCTAGCCGCTATATATAGATCGAGCATGTTTTTATTAGATCGGGTTATAGCTAGCTAGTATAGTTTAGGGTTATGTGTTTTAATGAACTAGGGTTTGATTAGCTAGGGGTTAGTTATATATATGGTTTAGGGTTAATGCATGGCACATTTAATTTAACTAGAGGACCGCGAGCTAGGCACCCCCGGCCCGCTTGATGCACAATTAAGTGTCGTTGGCCTATATATAGGGTTTAATTAGGGTTTAGGGTTAGCTAGGGTTTAGGGTTTAGGGTTTAGTGTTTAGGGTGTTTAGCTAGGGTCTAGGGTTTAGTTTAGGGTGTTTAGGGTCTAGGGTTTAGGGTTTAATTAGTGTTTAGGGTGTTTAGGGTTTAGGGTTTAGGGTTTAGTGTTTACGTACGGTGTTTAGGGTCTAGGGTTTAGGGTTTAGTGTTTAGGGTGTTTAGGGTCTAGGGTTTAGTGTTTAGGGTGTTTAGGGGAGTTTTAGGGTTGTTTAAGGTTTAGGGATCATCGATCGAGTGCGCACACTAATTATATATATATTATGAGGAAACTTAATCAAATGTGTTTTCATTCGAGAGAACTTGTCAAAATTCAAGTTAATTAATTTATCATCGATAATTATATAATTAATTAATGAATCTCAGGGAGATGTTATACAACATATGATCGATATAGGCCATGTCGTATATATTAATTGGTGTTAATCTACCGTTTAATTTGCTAGCTAGCTGCTATATATAGATCGAGCATGTTTTTATTAGATCGGGTTATATATAGCTAGCTAGTACAGTTTAGGGTTATGTGTTTTAATTAAGTAGGGTTGATTAGCTAGGGTTAGTTATTACATATATATGGTTTAGGGTTAATGCATGGCACATTTAATTTAATTAGAGGACCGCGAGGCACCCCTGGCCTGCTCGATGCACAATTAAGTGTCGTTGGCCTATACATAGGGTTTAATTAGGGTTTAGGGTTAGCTAGGGTTTAGGGTTAGGGTTAGGTTAGGGTTTAGGGTCTAGGGTGGTTTAGGGTCTAGGGTTTAGGGTTTAGGGTTAGCTAGGGTTTAGGGTTAGGGTTAGGGTTAGGTTAGGGTTAGGGTTTAGGGTCTAGGGTTTAGGGTTTAGTGTTTAGGGTGTTTAGGGTTTAGGGATTAGGGATTATTAGGGATTAGGGATTTAAGGTTTTAGGGGTTGTTAAGTTTAAGGTTTAGGGATCATCGATCGAGTGCGCACACACATTATTAGAGGCACCCGCGCCTTTACGCATAAAGTGCATGCGTATATATGTGTGTTTTTTGGGCCACCAACGATATATAGATGATCGAGAGAGAGAGAGAGAGATCGAGACTGAAATCCCCAAGAATATATATGTTCAAATATACATTAAAATATATGCACGAATGCATTGTAGGCCATGCATGCACACTAATTATATATATATTATGAGGCAACTTAATCAAATGTGTTTTCATTCGAGAGAACTTGTCAAAATTCAAGTTAATTAATTTATCACGATAATTATATAATTAATTAATGAATCTCGTGGATATGTTATACAACATGATCGATATAGGCCATGTATATTTTAATTGGTGTTAATCTACGGTTTGCTAGCTAGTCGCTACATATAGAGCATGTTTTTATTAGATCGGGTTATAGCTAGCTAGTATAGTTTAGGGTTATGTGTTTTAATTAAGTAGGGTTGATTAGCTAGCTAGGGTTAGTTACATATATATGGTTTAGGGTTAATGCATGGCACATTTAATTTAATTAGAGGACCGCGAGGCACCCCCTGGCCTGCTCGATGCACGTACAATTAAGTGTCGTTGGCCTATACATAGGGTTTAATTAGGGTTTTAGGGGTAAGCTAGGGTTTAGGGTTAATTAGGGTTAGGGTTTAGGGTCTAGGGTTTAGGGTCTAGGGTTTAGGGTTTAGGGTTTAGGTTAGGGTTAGGGTTAGGGTTAGGGTTAGAGTTTAGGGTTTAGGGTTTAGTGTTTAGGGTGTTTAGGGTTTACGGATTAGCTCGGGATTATTAGGGATTAGGGATTTAAGGTTTTAGGGGTTGTTTAAGGTTTAGGGATCATCGATCGAGTGCGCACACACATTATTAGAGGCACCCGCGAGCGCCTTTACGCATAAAGTGCATGCGTATATATGTGTGTTTTTTGGGCCACCAACGATATATAGATGATCGAGAGAGAGAGATCGAGATTGAAATCCCCAAGAATATATATGTTCAAATATACATTAAAATATATGCACGAATGCATTGTAGGCCATGCATGCACACTAATTATATATATATATATATATGAGGCAACTTAATCAAATGTGTTTTCATTCGAGAGAACTTGTCAAAATTCAAGTTAATTAATTTATCACGATAATTATATAATTAATTAATGAATGTCAGGGATATGTTATACAACATGATCGATATAGGCCATGTATATTTTAATTGGTGTTAATCTACGGTTTGCTAGCTAGCTAGCTGCTATATATATATAGAGCATGTTTTTATTAGATCGGGTTATATCTAGTATAGTTTAGGGTTATGTGTTTTAATTAAGTAGGGTTGATTAGCTAGGGTTAGTTACATATATATGGTTTAGGGTTAATGCATGGCGCATTTAATTTAATTATAATTAATTAAGTGTCGTTGGCCTATACATAGGGTTTAATTAGGGTTTAGGGTTAGCTAGGGCTAGGGTATAGGTTAGGGTTAGGGTTAGGGTTAGGGTTTAGGGTCTAGGGTCTAGGTTTTAGTGTTTAGCTAGGGTGTTTAGGGTTTAGGGATTAGGGATTAGGGATTTAGGGTTTTAGGGTTGTTTAAGGTTTAGGGATCATCGATCGAGTGCGCACACACATTATTAGATCGAGGCACCCGCGCCTTTACGCATAAAGTGCATGCGTATATATGTGTGTTTTTTGGGCCACCAACGATATATAGATGATCGAGAGAGAGAGATTGAAATCCCCAAGAATATGTTCAAATATACATTAAAATATATGCACGAATGCATTGTAGGCCATGCATGCACACTAATTATATATATATATATATATTATGAGGCAACTTAATCAAATGTGTTTTCATTCGAGAGAACTTGTCAAAATTCAAGTTAATTAATTTATCACGATAATTATATAATTAATTAATGAATCTCATGGATATGTTATACAACATGATCGATATAGGCCATGTATATTTTAATTGGCGTTAATCTACGGTTTGCTAGCTAGCTGCTATATATAGAGCATGTTTTTATTAGATCGGGTTATATCTAGTATAGTTTAGGGTTATGTGTTTTAATTAAGTAGGGTTGATTAGCTAGGGTTATTTACATATATATGGTTTAGGGTTAATGCATGGCGCATTTAATTAATTTAATTAGAGGACCGCGAGGCACCCCTGGGCTGCTCGATGCACAATTAAGTGTCGTTGGCCTATACATAGGGTTTAATTAGGGTTTAGGGTTAGCTAGGGCAGATGGTTAGGGTTAGGGTTAGGGTTTAGGGTCTAGGGTCTAGGGTTTAGTGTTTAGGGTGTTTAGGGTTTAGGGATTAGGGATTTAGGGTTTTAGGGTTGTTTAAGGTTTAGGGATCATCGATCGAGTGCGCACACACATTATTAGATCGAGGCACCCGCGCCTTTACGCATAAAGTGCATGCGTATATATGTGTGTTTTTTGGGCCACCAACGATATATAGATGATCGAGAGAGAGATTGAAATCCCCAAGAATATGTTCAAATATACATTAAAATATATGCACGAATGCATTGTAGGCTATGCATGCACACTAATTATATATATATTATGAGGCAACTTAATCAAATGTGTTTTCATTCGAGAGAGCTTGTCAAAATTCAAGTTAATTAATTTATCACGATAATTATATAATTAATTAATGAATCTCGTGGATATGTTATACAACATGATCGATATAGGCCATGTATATTTTAATTGGTGTTAATCTACTGGTTTGCTAGCTAGTCGCTATATATAGAGCATGTTTTTATTAGATCGGGTTATAGCTAGCTAGTATAGTTTAGGGTTATGTGTTTTAATTAAGTAGGGTTGATTAGCTAGGTTTAGTTACATATATATGGTTTAGGGTTAATGCATGGCACATTTAATTTAATTAGAGGACCGCGAGGCACCCCTGGCCTGCTCGATGCACAATTAAAGTGTCGTTGGCCTATACATAGGGTTTAATTAGGGTTTAGGGTTAGCTAGGGTTTAGGGTTAGGGTTAGGGTTAGGGTTAGGGTTTAGGGTCTAGGGTTTAGGGTTTAGTGTTTAGGGTGTTTAGGTTTAGGGATTAGGGATTAGAGATTTAAGGTTTTAGGGTTGTTTAAGGTTTAGGGATCATCGATCGAGTGCGCACACACATTATTAGAGGCACCCGCGCCTTTACGCATAAATTGCATGCATATATATGTGTGTTTTTTTGGCCACCAACGATATATAGATGATCGAGAGAGAGAGATTGAAATCCCCAAGAATATGTTCAAATATACATTAAAATATATGCACGAATGCATGGTAGGCCATGCATGCACACTAATTATATATATATTATGAGGCAACTTAATCAAATGTGTTTTCATTCGAGAGAACTTGTCAAAATTAGAGTTAATTAATTTATCACGATAATTATATAATTAATTAATGAATCTCAGTGGATATGTTATACAACATGATCGATATAGGCCATGTATATATTAATTGGTGTTAATCTAAGGTTTGCTAGCTAGCCGCTATATATAGAGCATGTTTTTATTAGATCGGGTTATAGCTAGTATACTTTAGGGTTATGTGTTTTCATTAAGTAGGGTTGATTAGCTATGGTTAGTTACATATATATGGTTTAGGGTTAATGCATGGCACATTTAATTTAATTAGAGGACCGCGAGGCACCCCCGGCCTCGCTTGATGCACAATTAAGTGTCGTTGGCCTATATATAGGGTTTAATTAGGGTTTAGGGTTAGGGTTAGGGTTTAGGGTATAGGGTTTAGTGTTTAGGGTGTTTAGGGTTTAGGGATTAGGGATTAGGGTTTCAGTGGTTGTATAAGGTTTAGGGATCATCGATCGAGTGCGCACACACATTATTAGAGGCACCCGCGCCTATGCGCATAAAGTGCATGCGTATAGTTTAGGGTTATTTGTTTTAATTAAGTTGGGTTTGATCAGCTAGGGTTAGTTACATATATATGGTTTAGGGTTAATGCATGGCACATTACATATAGTTTAAATCTCAAGAATGTTTATACATGATAGGCCATATGTGCAAAGGATTTTTTTTCCCTGTGAACTTGTCAAAATTCAAGTTTATCAGTGCCAATGGAAACTAGTCCAAAAAATTACATAGAGGACCAAAAGTACTAGACAATAACTAATAGAACCTGCAACTTTACAAAAAGGACCCCAAAACATATAGAAGAAAATCAATCGAGTCCTTCTCGACCGCACATCAGATCTCTCGCTCCGCATCCTTTCCAGCAACTCCGTCGCCGGGGACGCACCACTTGGGACGGTGTCGCCGGTAGTCGCCAGGACGAAGGAGAAGAAGGGCCTCAGCAACGGCATATTGGCTCTGAGAAGGGCCGCTGAAAGGCCAAGATGTGCACGGGCAAGACGGATGACGCCGTCGTATGCCCCGAGCTTGTGAACTTTAGCAGCCTTGACTTCCCCATTGACCAGATCCGAAGCACCGACCAAAGCAAGCCTCACCGTTAGCGCCATCACATTGATGGCACCGGATCGGGGTTTGGCCGGCAAGATCCGCCGCATTCACCATAGGCCGGATCCGAAGCCGATGACGAGATCCCCGACTCCATTGCGCCATTCTCGCTCATGGGAAACACCGGATCTAAGCTTACAACAACACTAACTCCCTCGGATCCAAATTAGCCGACTCAACTTTGCTTATCTAAATATGGATGTATCCACACATGTTTTTACTCTAGATACATACACGTCTAAGGAAAGTTGAATCAATTAATTTAGTTCGGAGGGTGTACAATATACGGAGAGAAGTCGGCCTCGTCTCCGGCCGGCGAGGCCGCCGGAGAGAAGGGGGAGAGGAGCCGGGGGAGTGGGAGAGACTCGAGAGAGAAAGAGAAGAGGAAGAAATGAGAGCTCCCCGGGGAAGAACATTATTTTTGTCGTTCTGCTCGTAGCTTGAAACTGAAAATTTCGGCCGCGCGCCAAATCATCCCGCCGCATCCATTCGAAAATCCCGTGACCAGTTTTACCCTTTTAACCCCGGTCCGGAAGCTACAACCCACCGACCATGGAGGGCTCATTCGGTAACAATGAAATATCTTGCCTAGATCCCGAACCCTCCCCACAGTGCCCACACCCACCCACCAACCATTCGCCCCATTAGCTCAAAAATACTCTCACACGCCAAAGCTCGACTCTCTACAGCACTAGATCCGCTTCGCCGCCGGCATACTCCTCCACGGCGTAGCCTTGATCGTGTTGGCTGTCCACCCACCCGATCCGCTCCCCCGCCGCCCTCGTCACCGACGGATCTGCTTCACCGCCGACCTCGCCACCGACGGATCTGCTTCACCGCCGACCTCGCCACCGACGGATCTGCTTCACCGCCGACCTCGCCACCGACTACCTCGGCGCAACGGCTGTATCAACTTCACCGAATCCCTTGCCAGCCAACCAGATCTGCTTCACTAACGCCCGCTTCTACTGAAACAGGGTCGATTCATCGTCTCCCGCGTTCGCCGCCGCTGGAATGCAAGTTGCCGCCCCCGTCCACCCCGCCGCAGCCTTGGTTAGTACGCTGGCCCGTTAGATCGTGGTGTTTCTTTAGCCATGTTTTGTGTAGTTATTTGCGGATCTCATATGCCGTTAACTTTCTTGATGTGTTGCTTCGCATGAAGTTTGTTTAAATATTGTACAAGTACAAAAGCATTATCCGGTCGCTACCATCCTGTTCATTCTATCGACACCCGTGTGCATCCACATATTTATAGCCTTATACCCATTCATTTGCTGCCTACTCGTTTTTGTACTCGCATGCTATTGTCGCACTCGCTTTTATAGTCATGCTATGGGCATTTCCAATCTGCTTGTTCTTATACCACGTCATTAGCTCACCGCTAGCCGCTAGCTGTTTTCTCGTGTCCGCTATTCTCACACTCGCTTTTATAATCATGCTATGTGCATTTCCAATCCGCTTGCTCTTATACCTCGTCTTTAGCTTATATAGTTATTGCTGCGTGCATGTCCGGTCTTTGTATTATCGTAGACCGACTTGTCAATGTTATTTTTCCTAGGGATTGATCATGCGAACCACTTATTAGAACATCCAACATTAACAGCGGGGACGCTAGGGAAGGTTGGAATCTGAGTTCTTGGTTGGTAATTTTGGCAGTTTACTTCCGTTATTATCTATAACCTATATGCATTGTTCCTTATGCAAGAGATTAACACTTGGAACCCTGCCATAGCAATGCCATTCATGCTTTACTATGTTTCTGCCTATTTGATATGCTTGTCTTGGAGAAACTGCGAAGGTGATTTGAACTTGACATTTGGTCATTCTTAATGCCGCTTTACTTTATGTGGAAAACCTTGGCATTACCCTACTCTAAATCCGAATGTCTCGAAATTCGTATCTCATGCAAAGCAACATCTAGTTGGTTTTAATCTGATATCTGGTAAATATTGGCTTATTCATTTGGCAGCTCAAGTTTTTTGTTATTTGAAACCAGCTGACTTGGTCTTAAATGTGATATCTAAACACAGATTAAGGACAATGGAGCAGGAGGATTAGCATTTCACTTGATGGCTGAACCTAAAATGACAGGCATGTTGACCACGACTAGTGCACGCAAGAGAAGGACCCGCAGCGAGCCGTATGTGCTTAGTACATGCATCTTATCTTATCTTGTGCTTATTTCTGCTACATGTCTGTTATCCGATCTCTACATTGCGTAATACATGTTTGAATAGTTAATTGTTGTAACTATGTTTGCAATGTTACCGGAATGCAGCTTTTAATGAAGCAGTCATCATTAGAAGATAGTCGCCAAAAAAGGATCCGTAGCGACCCCGTGCAACATTATGATGTAAGTTTGTGCTTAGTACAAGTTCCATACATTGTCTTATTTATGCAACTTGTTATTATCTTATATCTACATTGCATAATAAATGTTTGCATAGTTCATCGTTTAACTCTTTTTGCATTATTATCATAATGCAGTTGTGATGAAGCAATCTTCATTAGAAGTGAGGCCCACAAAAAGTTCTGACATTTCTTCTGATGCATCTTCTCATAGCCGTCAACCTAGACCATTGCTTTCATCAAACAAGAAATATCTCAAGGTCTGTACTTTATAAAAGACATGGTATTGTCGCTTTAAGATCCGTAGCTGATATGTTGACAAAGAGTACACAAGATTCAATCAAGGCGATTGCCAAATGTCAACGTGTTATTGATGATGCTAATAGAAGTCCTCAATGATTCTATGTAATTTTTTTGTTTGGGCACATTAATTGCCTTGTAATTTTCCTACCTGTTTTATTTGTGTATGTAATTGTGTGTATCATTGATATCAGATTTTAGGCTCATGAAATGTAATGCAAGTTGACTAGTCAAACAAGTAGGGCACTACAACAGATTGGGCCGGCCCACTTACAGTAGTGTGGGACCCACTTTCATTTTGGGCCGGCCCACTTCTTTAGTAGGCCGGCCCGGTTACACGATAGTGGGATCCACATGCTTATTGGGCCGGCCCACTATCTTGTTGGGCCAGCCTATTTGCTATATGGTGGTCCCACATGGTAAATGGGCCGGCCCTTTAACAGGAAGGTGGGACCCACCCGT
Source organism: Lolium rigidum (assembly GCF_022539505.1). Lineage (NCBI taxonomy): Eukaryota > Viridiplantae > Streptophyta > Magnoliopsida > Poales > Poaceae > Lolium > Lolium rigidum. Next base: position 101,403,789 of record NC_061514.1, on the reverse strand, counting down.
GTTTTTGGCCCGGCCCACTATCTTGTTGGGCCGGCCCACTTGCTATATGGTGGACCCCACATACTAAATGGGCCGGCCTTTTAACTGGAAAGTGGGACCCATCTGTGTTTTTGGCCCGGCCCACTATCTTGTTGGGCCGGCCCACTTGCTATATGGTGGACTCCACATACTAAATGGGCCGGCCTTTTAACAGGAAGGTGGGACCCACCTGTGCTTTTGGCCCGGCCCACTATCTTGTTGGGCCGGCCCACTTGCTATATGGTGGACCCCACACACCAAATGGGCCGGCCCTTTGACGAGAAAGTGGGACCCACTCGTATTTTTGGCCCGGCCCACTATCTTGTTGGGCCGGCCCACTTGCTATATGGTGGACCCCACATACTAAATGGGCCGACCCTTTAACCGGAAAGTGGGACCCACCTGTGTTTTTGGCCCGGCCCACTTGCTATATGGTGGACCCCACACACTAAATGGGCCGGCCCTTTAACGAGAAAGTGGGACCCACTCGTGTTTTGGCCCGGCCCACTTGCTTCTTGGGCCGGCCCGACTTGCTCGTAAGGTGGACCCCACATGTTAAATGGGCCGGCCCATTTAAGTTTTGACCGATCAACCTTAGAGGTTAGGCCCGGCCCACGTAACTAATGGACCAGCCCAGCTATATAGTTGACCGGTCAAACTATGTCCGCTGGCCCGGCCCGCTTAAGACGTGGCAGGCCTCGTGTGGGCCTACCATCTACCACGGGGTTTCGACTGGTTAACGCCGTTAATCGCCGGCTAACGGCGTCCGCCACGTGTCGGCTTGCATGACGTCGGCAGTCAACGGGCTCCCGGAAACACTTGGGCAACGGTCCGATTTTCCGTGGCGGAAGGGCGCCCAAGCGCGACGGACCGAAAAAATCGTCGTAGGACTTTGCCTGACGCAGTTTCCACAACAGAACCCATATCGTCGGGTTAGGCCCATAGGCGACGAAAAACACCCCTTAGCGGACGATTTTGAGATGTTGCCTATCAGAACTTTTCTTGTAGTGCTACTGGGCAGGCCAATTTGTATTGTTGGTCTGTGTCTAGTGTCAGTCTGCTTTTTACCTCATTATGTCAGAGTCAGTTTGATGTTCCCCTGGTTATGTCAGTTGCTATGTCTGGTCAATGTGGGTTTGAGTCAGTGTGGACTGCCTTTCAGTGTGGCTGTTATGTTGTGAGTGTTTTGGGTTTCCTTTTGAGACTTGGTTTTTGTGCTGCTACTATGTACTGCACTTTGGGGTCTGAAACTATTTGCATATTTTTATTATGTGTAATATAACTAGAAGGAAATGGAGGGTTTTATGTTGGAATGTGCGTGGTCTGAATGGTGATAATAGGCAGAGGGAGGTGCGCTCAAAAATTGAGGAGAGTGATTGTGATATAATCTGTTTACAAGAAACTAAATGTGAGGTATTTGATTGGCGCCTTATCAAAAAGTTTTGTACTAGGAATTTTGATAGGTTTGCTTATTCCCCCTCTGCTGGGGCATCAGGTGGAATTATTGTACTTTGGAAATCTTCTATCTTTGAAGGCATTTTAGTGGAGGTGCACAGTTTTGCGGTGGTTGTTAAATTCACCTCAGTACACGATAACTCAAGCTGGCATCTAGTTTCTGTTTATGGGCCATGTGGTGGGCCGGAAAGAGATGGTTTTGTCTCTTGGCTTTTCAATTTGCAAATTCCGCTGTGTGATAATTGGTTGTTGCTAGGTGATTTCAATTTCATCAGATCACAATCGAATCGTAATAAACCGGGAGGTGATACAAATGACATGTTCCTTTTTAATGATATAATTGGACATCTTGGTCTCCTGGAATTACCATTGAAAGGGAGGAAATATACATGGTCAAATATGCAAAATAATCCATTACTTGAGCAGTTGGACTGGTTTTTTACCAGCACGAATTGGATCACTGAATACCCCAACTCTATGGTTTTACCACTGGCTAATACTGGATCAGACCATGTTCCATGTGTGGTTGTAATTGATACATCAATTCCCAAAACCAAGTTGTTTCGCTTTGAAAATTATTGGGTTGATATGCCTGGGTTTATGGATTGTGTCTCGGAATCTTGGAGTATAATCTCACATAAGCCTTCTAGTGCAACTGTTATTACAGATAAATTGAAGAATTTGAGATATGCTCTAAAGAAGTGGCATGTTAGTCTTGCAAGGATTAAGTATTTGATACAAAACTGTAATAAAGTTATTCTCTATTTGGATACATTGGAGGAGAATAGGCCCCTATAAAATCCAGAATATAATTTTAGGAATGTTCTCAAGGTACATTTGGATGAACTTCTTTTGGCTGAATGTAACTATTGGAGGAAACGTTGTTCAATCAGATGGATTAAACAGGGAGAGGACAACACAAAAATTTTCCATGCCATGGCCACTGAAAGATATAGGAGGAATAATATTGCTATGCTAAAGAATTCTGAGGGAATTGAGATATCTGATCATCAAGAAATGGCAAGACTTTTATGGGTTAATTATAGAGACAGAATGGGAAGTTCTGAAGGAATTTCTATGCAATATGATCTTGGCTCTTTGTTGGCTGTGGTGGAAGGTTTGGATGAATTAACTGTTCCATTCACAAAAGATGAGATGGATGGTGTTATTAAGCATATGCCTTCTGATAGAGCACCAGGGCCTGATGGGTTCAATGGCCTATTTGTTAAGAAGTGCTGGCCAATTATAAAAGAGGAGTTTTACAATTTAGCAAAATAATTCCATGAAGGAAAGCTTAATTTGCAAAGTATCAATGGTTCATATATTACTTTAGTGCCTAAGAAGGCAGTTCCAGAAACAGTTAATGATTTCAGGCCTGTCTCGCTAACCAATGTCTGTCTCAAATTCTTGACCAAGTTAGTGGCAAATAGATTACAAGGGAGAATCTTGGAATGCATTCACAAGAATCAATATGGATTTCTTAGGAGTAGATCTATACAGGACTGTTTGGCCTGGGCTTTTGAGTATCTCTACTTATGTCATCTCTCGAAGAAACCTATTATTATAGTGAAGTTGGACTTTGCTAAGGCTTTTGATACTATTGAGCATGAAGCTCTCATTCAGGTGATGAGACATAAGGGTTTTAACAGGAAGTGGATAGGATGGGCTCAAGCTATTCTCTCTTCTGGCACCTCTTCCATTCTCCTTAATGGTATTCCTGGTAAACAGTTTGTTTGTAAAAGAGGTGTCCGACAAGGAGATCCGTTATCACCTTTGTATTATCTGTTGGGTTCTGATTTATTGCAGTCTGTGATCAATCATTTGGCTAGTCAGGGGGTTATTGATGCGTGTAGTTGACACATCCGTTGGAAACCCCAAGAGGAAGGTGTGATGCACACAGCGGCAAGTTTCCCTCAGTAAGAAACCAAGGTTTAATCGAACCAGTAGGAGTCAAGTAGCACGTTGAAGGTTGATGGCGGCGGGATGTAGTGCGGCGCAACACCAGAGATTCCGGCGCCAACGTGGAACCTGCACAACACAACCAAAGTACTTTGCCCCAACGAAACGGTGAGGTTGTCAATCTCACCGGCTTGCTGTAACAAAGGATTAACCGTATTATGTGGAAGATGATTGTTTGCGGAAAACGATAAAACAAGTATTGCGAGTAGATTGTATGCGATGTAAAGAATAGGACCAGGGGTCCACAGTTCACTAGAGGTGTCTCTCCCATAAGATAAAAGCATGTTGGGTGAACAAATTACGAGTCGGGCAATTGACAAATAGAGAGGGCATAACAATGCACATACATGTCATGATAAATATAGTGAGATTTAATTGGGCATTACGACAAAGTACATAGACCGCTATCCAGCATGCATCTATGCCTAAAAAGTCCACCTTCGAGGTTATCATCCGAACCCCTTCCAGTATTAAGTTGCAAAACAACGAGACAATTGCATTAAGTATGGTGCGTAATGTAATCAATAACTACATCCTTAGACATAGCATCAATGTTTTATCCCTAGTAGCAACAAGACATCCACAACCTTAGAACTTTCCGTCACTGTCCCGAGATTCAATGGAGGCATGAACCCACTATCGAGCATAAATACTCCCTCTTGGAGTTAAGAGCAAAAACTTGGCCGAGCCTCTACTAATAACGGAGAGCATGCAAGATCATAAACAACACATAGGTAATAACTTGATAATTAACATAACATAGTATTCTCTATCCATCGGATCCCGACAAACATAACATATAGTATTACAGATAGATGATCTTGATCATGTTAGGCAGCTTGATACGTCTCCGACGTATCGATAATTTCTTATGTTCCATGCCACATTATTGATGATTTCTACATGTTATATGCACACTTTATGTCATATTCGTGCATTTTCTGGAACTAACCTATTAACAAGATGCCGAAGTGCCGCTTGATGTTTTCTCGCTATTTTTGGTTTCGAAATCCTAGTAACGAAATATTCTCGGAATCGGACGAAATCAACGCCCAGGTTCCTATTTTGCCCGGAAGCATCCAGAACACACGAGAACCGCCAGAGAGGGGGCACAGGCCCACCAAACCCTAGGCCGGCGCGGCCAGGGGGGCCCGCGCCCCCCTAAGTGTGGGCCCCCCAGAAGTCCACCGACCTTGCCCTTCCGCCTATTTAAAGCCTCCGTCGCGAAAACCCTGATACGTTCGACGAAACCAGAGAAAACCTTCCAGAGCCGCCGCCATCGCGAAGCCAAGATCTGAGGGACAGGAGTCTCGTTCCGGCACGCCGCCGGAACGGGAAGTGCCCCGGAAGGCTTCTCCATCGACACCACCGCCATCTTCATCAACGCTGCTGTCTCCCATGAGGAGGGAGTAGTTCTCTATCGAGGCTCGGGGCTGTACCGGTAGCTATGTGGTTCATCTCTCTCCTATGTACTTCAATACAATAATCTCATGAGCTGCCTTACATGATTGAGATTCATATGATGATGCTTGTAATCTAGATGTCGTTATACTAGTCAAGTGAATTTTACTTATGTGATCTCCGGAGACTCCTTGTCCCACGTGTGTAAAGGTGACGGTGTGTGCACCGTGTGGGTCTCTTAGGCTATATTTCACAGAATACTTATTCATCGTTATGAATGGCATAGTGAAGTGCTTATTTATATCTCTTTATGATTGCAATGTGTTTTGTATCACAATTTATCTATGTGCTACTCTAGCAATGTTATTAAAGTAGTTTTATTCCTCCCGCACGGTGTAATGGTGACGAGTGTGTGCATCCGTGTTAGTACTTGGTTTATGCTATGATTATGATCTCTTGTAGATTATGAAGTTAACTATTGCTATGATAGTATTGATATTATCTATGCCTCCTTTCTTAGCATGAAGGTGACAAGTGTGCATGCTATGTTAGTACTTGGTTTAGTCGTATTGATCTTTCATGCACTCTAAGGTTATTTAAATATGAACATTGAATTGTGGAGCTTGTTAACTCCGGCATTGAGGGTTCGTGTAATCCTACGCAATGTGTTCATCATCCAACAAGAGTGTAGAGTATGCATTTATCTATTCTCGTTATGTGATCAAAGTTGAGAGTGTCCACTAGTGAAAGTCTAATCCCTAGGCCTTGTTCCTAAATATCGCTATCGCTGCTTGTTTACTTGTTTCTACTGCGTTACTACTGCTTGCGTTACTACGCTTGTTCTATCGTCCCGGGCAAAGCACTTTTCTGGTGCCGTTGCTACTCTGCTTATTCATACCACCTGTATTTCACTATCTCTTCGCCGAACTAGTGCACCTATTAGGTGTGTTGGGGACACAAGAGACTTCTTGCTTTGTGGTTGCGGGGTTGCATGAGAGGGATATCTTTGACCTCTTCCTCCCCGAGTTCGATAAACCTTGGGTGATCCACTTAAGGGAAAACTTGTTGCTTGTTCTACAAACCTCTGCTCTTGGAGGCCCAACACCGTCTACGGGAAAAGGAGGGGCGTAGACATCAAGCTATTTTCTGGCGCCGTTGCCGGGGAGGAAAGGTAAAAGGTACTCACACTCCGGATCTCGGCTACTAAGCTATTTTCCGCCGTTGTAAGTACTCGAAGCTATTTCCTTTAGATCCTACAATTGCAGCTTTTTGTTTCTTGTTTACACTAGTAAGGCATAATGGAAAACAACAAAAATATGAGAGATCTTTATGAACTTTATGTTGAATTAGGACATGATGTGTTTGAAGAGAAAATTAAAAAACCCATGGAACTTTATATGCATGCTAATGGGAATGTTATTAATATGAATGCTTTGAACACTATTGTTGCTAATGATATGGAAAATTCTAAGCTTGGGGAAGCTGGTTTTGATGAGCATGATCTTTTTAGTCCCCCAAGCATTGAGGAGGAAATTTACTTTGATGATACTTTGCCTCCTATTTATGATGATTATAATGATAGTAGTCTTTTGTTACCACCTGTTATGGAGGATGAATTTGATTATGATTACAATATGCCTCCTATATTTGATGATGAGAATAATAATGATAGCTACTTTGTTGAATTTGCTCCCGCTATTACTAATAAAATTGATTATGCTTATGTGGAGAGTAATAATTTTGTGCATGAGACTCATGATAAGAATGCTTTATGTGATAGTTATATTGTTGAGTTTGCTCATGATGCTACTGGACATTATTATGAGAGAGGAAAATAAGGTTGTAGAAATTTTCATGTTACTGAAACACCTCTCTATGTGCTGAAATTTTTGAAACTACACTTGTTCTGTCTTCCTATGCTTATTACTTTGCTCTTCATGAACTTGTTTATTTACAAGATTCCTATGCATAGGAAGCATGTTAGACTTAAATGTGTTTTGAATTTGCTTCTTGATGCTTTCTTTTGCTTCAACTACTATTTCTTGCGAGTGCATCATTGAAACTGTTGAGCCCATCTTAATGGCTATAAAGAAAGAACTTCTTGGGAGATAACCCATGTGTTATTTTACTACAGTACTTTGTTTTATATTTGTGTCTTGGAAGTTGTTTACTACTGTAGCAACCTCTCCTTATCTTAGTTTTGTGTTTTGTTGTGCCAAGTGAAGCCTCTAATCGAAGGTTGATACTAGATTTGGATTTCTGCGCAGAAACAGATTTCTATCTGTCACGAATCTGGGCTGTTTTCTCTGTAGGTAACTCAGAAAAATATGCCAATTTACGTGCGTGTTCCTCAGATATGTACGCAACTTTCATTAGTTTTGAGTTTTCTGATCTGAGCAACGGAAGTATTTATTAAAAATTCGTCTTTACGGACTGTTCTGTTTTGACAGATTCTGCCTTTTATTTCGCATTGCTTCTTTCGCTGTGTTGGGTGGATCTCTTTGTTCCATTACCTTCCAGTAGCTTTGAGCAATGTCCAGAAGTGTTAAGAATGATTGTGTCACCTCTGAACATGTGAGTTTTTGATTATGTACTAACCCCTCTAATGAAGTTTATGAGAAGTTCGGTGTGAAGGAAGTTTTCAAGGGTCAAGAGAGGACGATGATATACTATGATCAAGAAGAGTGAAAGCTCTAAGCTTGGGGATGCCCCGGTGGTTCACCCCTGCATATATCAATAAGACTCAAGCGTCTAAGCTTGGGGATGCCCAAGGCATCCCCTTCTTCATCGACAACATTATCAGGTTCCTTCTCTTGAAACTATATTTTTATTCGGTCACATCTTATGTGCTTTACTTGGAGCGTCTGTATGATTTTATTTTTTGTTTATGTTTGAATAAATTGGATTACATCATGCTTGTGTGGGAGAGAGACACGCTCTGCTGTTGCATATGAACACATGTGTTCTTAGCTTTTAGTATTCATGGCGAAGTTTCTTCTTCGTTAAATTGTTATATGGTTGGAATTGGAAAATGATACATGTAGTAATTGCTATAATGTCTTGGGTAATGTGATACTTGGCAATTGTTGTGCTCATGTTTAAGCTCTTGCATCATATACTTTGCACCCATTAATGAATAAATACATAGAGCATGCTAAAATTTGGTTTGCATATTTGGTCTCTCTAGAGTCTAGATAATTTCTAGTATTGAGTTTGAACAACAAGGAAGACGGTGTAGAGTCTTATAATGTTTTCAATATGTCTTTTATGTGAGTTTTGCTGCACCGGTTCATCCTTGTGTTTGTTTCAAATAACCTTGCTATCCTAAACCTTGTATCGAGAGGGATTACTTCTCATGCATCCAAAATCCTTGTGCCAACCACTATGCCATTTGTGTCCACCATACCTACCTACTACATGGTATTTCTCCGCCATTCCAAAGTAAATTGCTTGAGTGCTACCTTTAAATTCCATCATTCACCTTTACAATATATAGCTCATGGGACAAATAGCTTAAAAACTATTGTGGTATTGAATATGTACTTATGCACTTTATCTCTTATTAAGTTGCTCGTTGTGCGATAACCATGTTCACTGGGGACGCCATCAACTACTCTTTGTTGAATTTCATGTGAGTTGCTATGCATGTTCGTCTTGTCTGAAGTAAGAGAGATCTACCACCTTATGGTTAAGCATGCATATTGTTAGAGAAGAACATTGGGCCGCTAACTAAAGCCATGATTCATGGTGGAAGTTTCAGTTTTGGACATATATCCTCAATCTCATATGAGAAAATTATTAATTGTTGTTACATGCTTATGCATAAAAGAGGAGTCCATTATCCGTTGTCTATGTTGTCCCGGTATGGATGTCTAAGTTGAGAATAATCAATAGCGAGAAATCCAATGCGAGCTTTCTCCTTAGACCTTTGTACAGGCGGCATAGAGGTACCCCTTTGTGACACTTGGTTAAAACATGTGCATTGCGATGATCCGGTAGTCCAAGCTAATTAGGACAAGGTGCGGGCACTATTAGTATACTATGCATGAGGCTTGCAACTTGTAAGATATAATTTACATGATACATATGCTTTATTACTACCGTTGACAAAATTGTTTCATGTTTTCAAAATCAAAGCTCTAGCACAAATATAGCAATCGATGCTTTTCCTCTATGGAGGACCATTCTTTTTACTTTTATGTTGAGTCAGTTCACCTATTTCTCTCCACCTCAAGAAGCAAACACTTGTGTGAACTGTGCATTGATTCCTACATATTTGCATATTGCATTTGTTATATTGCTTTGCATTGACAACTATCCATGAGATATACATGTTACAAGTTGAAAGCAACCGCTGAAACTTAATCTTCCTTTGACAGCTTCAATGCCTTTACTTTGAATTATTGCTTTATGAGTTAACTCTTATGCAAGACTTATTGATGCTTGTCTTGGAGTACTATTCATGAAAAGTCTTTGCTATATGATTCACTTGTTTACTCATGTCATATACATTGTTTTGATCGCTGCATTCACTACATATGCTTTACAAATAGTATGATCAAGTTTATGATGGCATGTCACTCCAGAAATTATCTTTGTTTATCGTTTACCTGCTCGGGACGAGCAGAAACTAAGCTTGGGGATGCTGATACGTCTCCGACGTATCGATAATTTCTTATGTTCCATGCCACATTATTGATGATTTCTACATGTTATATGCACACTTTATGTCATATTCGTGCATTTTCTAGAACTAACCTATTAACAAGATGCCGAAGTGCCGATTCGTCGTTTCTCGCTATTTTTGGTTTCGTAAATCCTAGTAACGAAATATTCTCGGAATCGGACGAAATCAATGCCCGAGTTCCTATTTTGCCCGGAAGCATCCAGAACACACGAGAACCGCCGGAGAGGGGGCACAGGCCCACCAAACCCTAGGCCGGCGCGGCCGGGGGGGCCCGCGCCCCCTATAGTGTGGGCCCCCGTAAGTCCACCGACCTTGCCCTTCCGCCTATTTAAAGCCTCCGTCGCGAAAACCCTGATACGTTCGACGAAACCAGAGAAAACCTTCCAGAGCCGCCGCCATCGCGAAGCCAAGATCTGGGGGACAGGAGTCTCTGTTCCGGCACGCCGCCGGAACGGGAAAGTGCCCCCGGAAGGCTCCTCCATCGATACCACCGCCATCTTCATCAACGCTGCTGTCTCCCATGAGGAGGGAGTAGTTCTCCATCGAGGCTCGGGGCTGTACCGGTAGCTATGTGGTTCATCTCTCTCCTATGTACTTCAATACAATAATCTCATGAGCTGCCTTACATGATTGAGATTCATATGATGATGCTTGTAATCTAGATGTCGTTATGCTAGTCAAGTGAATTTTACTTATGTGATCTCCGGAGACTCCTTGTCCCACGTGTGTATAGGTGACGAGTGTGTGCACCGTGTGGGTCTCTTAGGCTATATTTCACAGAATACTTATTCACCGTTATGAATGGCATAGTGAAGTGCTTATTTATATCTCTTTATGATTGCAATGTGTTTTGTATCACAATTTATCTATGTGCTACTCTAGCAATGTTATTAAAGTAGTTTTATTCCTCCCGCACGGTGTAATGGTGACGGTGTGTGCATCCGTGTTAGTACTTGGTTTATGCTATGATTATGATCTCTTGTAGATTATGAAGTTAACTATTGCTATGATAGTATTGATATTATCTATGCCTCCTTTCTTAGCATGAAGGTGACGAGTGTGCATGCTATGTTAGTACTTGGTTTAGTCGTATTGATCTTTCATGCACTCTAAGGTTATTTAAATATGAACATTGAATTGTGGAGCTTGTTAACTCCGGCATTGAGGGTTCGTGTAATCCTACGCAATGTGTTCATCATCCAACAAGAGTGTAGAGTATGCATTTATCTATTCTGTTATGTGATCAAAGTTGAGAGTGTCCACTAGTGAAAGTCTAATCCCTAGGCCTTGTTCCTAAATACTGCTATCGCTGCTTGTTTACTGTTTTATTGCGTTACTACTGCTGCGTTACTCATCGCTTGTTTACTGTCCGGGCAAAGCACTTTTACCGGTGCCGTTGCTACCGCTCTATATTCATACCACCTGTATTTCACTATCTCTTCGCCGAACTAGTGCACCTATTAGGTGTGTTGGGGACACAAGAGACTTCTTGCTTTGTGGTTGCGGGGTTGCATGAGAGGGATATCTTTGACCTCTTCCTCCCCGAGTTCGATAAACCTTGGGTGATCCACTTAAGGGAAAACTTGCCGATGTTGTACAAACCTCTCGCTCTTGGAGGCCCAACACTGTCTACGGGAAAAGGAGGGGCGTAGACATCACAGACTCACAAGATCCAACAATGAAGCACAATGAGGAGAAGACAACCATCTAGCTACTGCTATGGACCCATAGTCCGAGGGTGAACTACTCACTCATCACTCCGGAGGCGACCATGGCGGTGAAGAGTCCTCCGGGAGATGAATCCCCTCTCCGGCGAGGTGCCGGAGGAGATCTTCGAGAATCCCCCGAGATGGGATTGGCGGCGGCGGCGTCTCGGTGAGGTTTTCCGTATCGTGGCTCTCGGTGCGGGGGTTTCGCGACGAAGGCTATTTGTAGGCGGAAGGGCAGGTCAGGGGGCCACACGAGGGGCCCACACTATAGGTCGGCGCAGCCAAGGCCTGGGCCGCGCCGCCCTATGGTTTGGCCACCTCGTGGCCCCACTTCGTCTCCTCTTCGGTCTTCTGGAAGCTTCATGGCAAAATAGGACCCTGGCGTTGATTTCGTCCAATTCCGAGAATATTTCTTTACTAGGATTTCTGAAACCAAAAACAGCAGAAAACAACAACTAGCACTTCGGCATCTTGTTAATAGGTTAGTTCCAGAAAATGCACGAATATGACATAAAGTGTGCATAAAACATGTAGATATTATCAATAATGTGGCATGGAACACAAGAAATTATCGATACGTCGGAGACGTATCAGTTATAAGTAAACCAATTGAGACATATGATCCAGATTACCCAATCATCCAATATGCTGATAATACACTCTTGATTATGCCTGCTGATAGAAGGCAGATCATTGCTCTAAGGGAGGAATTAAATAAATTCTCTATGTCTACTGGGCTTAAAATAAATTATAGAAAATCCCAAATGGTGCCAATAAATGTTCCTCAGGATGTTATGTTGGAACTAGCAGCAGAATTTGGTTGTCAGGTGGGAACAATGCCTTTCACTTATTTGGGGCTAACGTTGGGTACGACTAAACCAAAAATTATTGAGTTGATGCCTTTGGCTTGTCGAATGGAAAGAAGGTTGGCATCTAGCTCGAGTTTCCTATCACAGGGGGCAAGATTACAACTTATCAACTCAGCCCTAGCCTCTATGCCTTTGCATTTTCTAACTACTCTTCAATTGCCAGTAGGGTTTACTGGGCAATTAGACAGGATCTTGAGGCAGTGCCTCTGGAGAGATAAGGATACTCCTAAACCTTCGTTAGCTGCTTGGGAGATGGTCTGTAAACCAAAGAAAGTTGGAGGTTTGGGAGTTGTGAATTTTCAGAAACAAAATGCAGCTCTCCTTATTAAACACTTGGACAAGTTTTATAACCATGTTGATGTGCCATGGGTGAATCTTATCTGGAATTCACATTATGTGAATAAGGTACCCCATGCTGAAAATGTGGTGGGATCTTTCTGGTGGAAGGATATCATTAAATTGGTGGATAATTTCAGGGGGGTTGCTAGAGTAAAGTTGGGGAAAGGAGATACTTTCTTATTCTGGCAGGATAATTGGCAAATAAATGGAGATCACATTCCTTTACAGTCTAGATTCCCCAGGCTTTTCTCATTTGCAATCAATCCTCTTATTTCAGCTAAGCAAGTCTATGATAGTGCTGATGTGGCTACTCTGTTCCATTTACCTTTATCCCAGAGGGCTTTTCAGGAGCTTGGTGAGATTCAGAGTTTATTATATGAAAATCTTGTAAGTCTACAGGAGGATGTTTGGATATATTGTTGGGGGGATAAATATACCTCAGCAAATTTCTATCAGCATATTCACAAACATCTGTCAGTGCCACCAGTTTTTAAATGGATATGGAAGTCTAGTTGTATCATGAAAACTAAGACTTTTACTTGGTTGCTACTATCTGATCGGCTAAATACAAGAGACTTGTTGCAGAGAAGGCATTGGAATGTCTCAGATGATACCCATTGTGTGTTATGTCCCCTCAGGTGCTATGAGGATAGAATTCATCTGTTTTTCCAGTGCAATTTCAGATGTCGGATTTGGAATTATTTACATATCAATTGGAATGGGAATGGAGATTCTGATTTACAGGAGGTTATTTCTGATGCTAGAAGGAGTTTTGGACATCCTTTTTCATGGAGGTGTTGATCACAGCCTGTTGGCACATTTGGCTCATTCGGAATGCAGCTATTTTCAACAATGAGAGGCCCCTTTTTAGAAGATGGAAGGCTGGTTTTACTTATGATGTCTCACTGTTGCAGTACAGAATAAAAAAAGAAGTTTAGAGATAGTTTGCTATCTTGGCTAGCTGCTCTTCCTTAGTTCTTTGTTTTATTTTTACTTAGGTTGTGGTGGCTGCTTGCCACCTTTTTATTTTCTGTATGCTACTTTCTTTGTTCTGTTTTATCTATCAATAAAATGCTGGGGGGCTTTTTTTCCTCACAGTCTTAAAGTTTCAAAAAAAATATACACATTAGTAGATATCAAGAAAAGCTAGAACAACAAGCACCCACACACATCTCTGAGAGACAGCAACTAGATCAATATGAAGTAGATCAAGAAGCTAGGAGGAGCAGGCATGTCACCAGAAGCAAGGTATCACAGAAGCTAGAAGAATCCACCAGATATCAAGCTAGGGAGCAACAGGTAGAAATCAACCAGTAGCTCAAATAGATCATATAGTATATATTCCCCATTAACATCTCTGGGTAAATAAAGGAAGTATATACAGTCATTCCATTTAACTACCCTTCTACTAGAGTATCGTCTAGGAGGATAGAGAAATATATTTCTCTCAGTCATGAACAGAGGTGCTGCTCACAATCATCCTAGGGAATTAAAAAGCCACATCAAAGCATCTGTTCTTATCACAAGTTTGTGCCTCAGCCTTTGCATCATAGGCTGGGCCAAGATATCAAGTGCAATCTATGTTCTTATAAATTTTTACATAGCACGGCTTTCAGCGATAAACTCATAATCTACTTGGGGTCCGGAAATCCTCCTAGGCCAACCAAGTAGCACCATGGCAACAATTAGAGGCTACAAGCATACAAGCTAACACAGACAAGCCATCAAGTGAATTGCCAAATTAAGTATCAAGTAAATAAGGTCTCTGTATACATCAACACTAGTATATCGCCATATCTCGGTTCATCCTTGAGATAAACACAACTCGTAACCAAATCATGTAATTGAAATTATACATTCAGTTTGGTCAGACTAATGCCACCACAAACTACACATGCTTTGGATGATTAATCCATCCAAAAATGAAGCATTCCACTTCACAAATGAGTTACCAATCTTAAGCATATAATATAATTCACTAGCATCAGTACTTGACTGATAATTTTACAAGTCATATAGCGCATGAATAGCACTCACAAGCATATGCAATAATCTGGCCAAACACACACAAGTTCTTGGCCAACAAATCCATAGCCATATAGAATACCGAGAGAGAGAGAGAGGGAAAGAGGGTATAAGTAGCTCACATTGTTATAGAGGAATAGTCGTAGCGGTTGACACCGGGGTTGCGTCGGCGACGCCGTCCTGCCGGCGTCGAGGTCGAGAATGCAGTGAGGACAGTGACAGCACCACCAGTACACCGACGCCGAGGTTGCGTCTATGGCGCCGTCCATCGATGTCGAGCACCGCAGCTCACAGAAGCACCACCACCATAGCAACACACCGTCACACCACACTGGCACCACTCCACCGAAGACAAGAGCTCAAGAAGAACGAAGTAGTGCTCGTAGGCAGTGAAACGGAGCAGCAGGAGGCGTGGCAACCAGAAACCACACCGGCGACCTAGCCACGGCTAGGGTTGCCATCGAGCATGTTACAGGGGCATGGAGAGGGTGATGCCGATGGAGGTTATGTGGGGGAGGTCGAGGTGTAGCAAGGATGCCTGGAGCCGGCCGAAGTGGTGGCGACGGCGGCCGGACTGATCGGTGACCACCTAGGGTTCCAGGGGTCGGGATCCAGAGAAAAGGGGTCAGGAAAATCAAATCGATTTGGATAGAAGGGTAGAGCACGACGAGGTGGTCCATATCTCCACCACGCCGACGTCGGGGAGGACCAGAGTCGGGCATGAGTGAGAGGCGGCGCGGCGGAGCCATGGTCGCCTGGCAAGTGCGAGAGGAACAGAGAGGAACGAGAGGGGGAAGAAGAGTGCTGGGGGTCGGTGGCCCAATGGGTTCGGTCCACTCGACCTAACCCGACCAGGTTGGGCCGGACCTAGTTGACCTGGTCCTTAGGCCAAACCATTGGGCCATTGGTCCATTTTTTTTATTTATTTCCTTTCCCTATGAAATTTTATCATTTAAAATTTAGTTAAATAACAACCAATAAATAAAAGTGAGTAACTGAAAATTACCCCTATAATAATATATAACAAATACTTTGAAACTAAAGGAAAAATAATTTAGATTTTCCTCTAAATTTTAAAGACTAATTTTAAATCTTAAACTATTAAACCTAAATACTAAAAATATAATTTCTTGTTTCAATTCTTCAGATAAAGAGAATATTAAATATTACTTCACATTAAAATTTCATATAAAACAACAAATATTTCTTGATGACTATGTCTAATCATATGAAAATCCTATTTGTTGAGTATTTCAACTATTAATTAAAACCCTAAACCCTATTAATATTTATCATATTTTAAGTCTTTTAAAAATAATAAATGTTAAATCCATTATTAATTTTATTTCAAAGTAATTAGTAACCACAACTTATTGCTAGTTATCATTTTAAGAATTGTATCATAATTTAGAAACCCTAGTTTCAATTTAAGTAAGACCTTGACCCCATTATTTTATGTGTTCATCCTTAATTGTTGCAATCCTAAAACCTAGGGGTTTAGCCCATGTGAATCTATAAGCTTCACTTACACCTATAGAATCCTAATAAGAAACAAATTAATACATGCTCATGATCTACTAAAATAAAACAAAACCACTTCACATGAAGTCATCATTTCATGTCTTTGTTTTTGAATAAACCTTGTATAATCCACTAATGCCACTTAATTGCAAATCCTAGCTTGCTAATCTCACATTGACACCATTGATCATCATACCACACCATTGAAGTCAACCTCAATCATCAAACCCTAGTAGAACCATAAGATAAACCCTAGTACCAACCTTGTGTAACAATTCACAACACATGCTCCTATTCCACTAAACCCTACTTAGGAAATGATAAGCCACTTAGCTTAGAAACCATTAGAGATTATTTAGTAAACCCTAGAAGCCCATAACACCTATTTATAGTAGTTCTTGTTCTTATTTAACCTGTTCTTCAAAATTTATTCTTTTTAAGTACAAATGTCAATCAAACCATAGAAGCCCATAGTTCTTATTTGAAATACTTACTATTTCTTAATTAACATGTTCTTCAAAAGTTATTCTTTTGAAGTGAGATATAAGTAATCATCAACCTTGTCCTGTAGAACTTAAAACTCGACAAATACTCTTAACTTATTATGCAACCACCATTCCTTTGGGTGTATGATTGTTATAATGCATTATATCACTTGTTTATACTATACTATGACCAACCCTAATAAGAACCTTGTTTGAGAACCATCCTAAAAGTGCAACACACCCTAACGAAATCTTTACAACTCACCCAATCCTAAATCATCGGGGTTAGGTTACACTCGGGGCGATTGCATCTCATACTATGCATTATAGCATCTTTGCCAGTTCTTTAAACATTGTCCTTACCGGACGATGATGGTATTTCAGAATTTGGAGTTATCACGTATCGAAGCTTTTGCCTGCATAATCTTGCAGTCAAGAAAGGCAAGTTCATCGCTTGCTCATGTCATTTGAGTATTTTTACCAAATTACTTGCAAAGTACTATATTTATCACTATTGCATAAAAAAGCAAAACCACTATTTTCATAACTATGAATATGACTACGTGGTGGGCAATGGAACCATGGATTGTGTTGATATGGTGGAGGTTCCATTGCAAGGGTTTATATCCATCTAGGATTAAACAACAAATATCGTCCAGTGATTCTTGTGCCGTAATACCCGTGTTAACCATAAGATCTGGAGTGGGACGGAATAGTCAATTGTATTTCCACCTCTTGTACATCAACGGACGCGCTTTACCGTAGACACTTGTATTCCAAGGGGGCAAGCGGTGGGATGGGGAAGCCTTAAGTCCCCACGGTAGAGACCGTAGACACTTGTCGCCCGAGGAGCAAGCGGTGGGCTGGGGAAGCCTTAAGTCCCCACGGTTATTGCGGTCTATGATGGGTTGCATCTCCCGGCGGAGGAGTTCATGGTAGAGACCTGAACTGTTGTCATGGTCGGGGGCCGTCCTTAATTGGTATAAGAGCACCGACGAGGACCCAGGGTTGGAGTTTTCATCAACGGGTTGGTGTATGAGGTAGCGGAGGAATATGATTGGCTATGACCTTATACCGGGCCTCACACCAAAGGAAGTGTGGACGAGCCTGCAACTCGGTTGGCACCAAGGTTAATATCTCTTATGGGTAAAGCAACACACCTCTGCAGAGTGTAATGAATCATGACCTGTCACTCCCTGTTCCGGGATATGGAACTGCGAACGCTGCCGGAAAGGAGCTCCATGAAGTTCTAGTTAACCGGTGAAGGTGACGGACATAGTTCTTCGAATAAAAGCAACCTTTTGAAGAAATGATTATGAAAACCTGCATTGGTATTAGACTTTACGGTCTAATGCTCGTAGCTAGTGCATTAAACACCTCTTTCCTATAATGAACTTGTTGAGTATGCTTGTACTCATCCCACTCTTAAATCCCCTGCTTAGATATGAAGACATCGAAGCAGGATCTACAGTGCAACTCGAAGATCGAGGAGTCAAAAACTACTTCAAGAGACAGGACCCTGTCAGAGGAGTCAGATACCACATCCAACAAGGAGAAAGCCTAGTTTAGCCATAGAAGGGAACTAGCTTCCTAAACCTAGCTCCTATTTAGCTAGAATCTATTCTTAGCCTCTATATAGTTAAATACTCTACAAATAGAGTCCGTGATAAGACCAGACTACGAGTCGTTCTTCTGGAGTTTATTTGCAGTTTTACCTCATTGTAAAGTAGGAGGCTGTGATGATCTTATGTAACAGAGTCAACATTGTAATTCTATAGATATGCCTTGGACCCGCATATGTTTCTGTTGTACCACTACGAGCGATATAATACTAGTGGAACGGTGTTTCATTGGTGTTATATCAGACTTGCATACTACACCATGCAGTGGTATGCCGGGTCACCACATGCTTCCTTTAATTTACTAGCCCAATTCTTTCTAGTTTTATTAACAGTCTTTTCCAAGATAGATTTAATCTCTCTATTTGATAGTTCTACTTGCCCACTAGTTTGAGGATGATAAGCGGAAGCAATTCTATGATTAATACCATATTTACCAAGAGTTTTTCTAAAACCACCTTGAATAAAATGAGAACCTCCATCAGTCATAATATATCTAGGAACTCCAAATCTAGGAAAAATAATATCTAAAAGCATTCTTAAAGAGGTCTCACCATCATCACTTTTTGTAGGTATGGCTTCCACCCATTTAGTAACATAATCAACATCAACAAGTATATGAGTGTTACCTTCTGAAGAGGGAAAAGGTCCCATGAAGTCAAATCCCCAACAATCGAATGGTTCAATAACAAGAGTATAATTCATAGGCATTTCATTGCGTCTGGAGATATTACCAACCCTTTGACATTCATCACAAGATAAAATAAACTTCCTTGCATCTTTGAAGAGAGTTGGCCAATAAAAACCTGATTGTAGAACCTTTTGCGCGGTTCTATCTCCGGCGTGATGTCCTCCATAAGCACTACCATGACATTTACTCAATATCTCTTGTTGTTCATATTCGGGAACACATCTTCGTAGAATACCATCCACTCCTTCTTTATATAAGTGTGGGTCATCCCAAAAATAATGCCTCAAGTCATAAAAGAATTTCCTCCTTTCTTTGAGTCTGAAAAGGTTGGAGGCAAGTACTTGGAAACAATAAAGTTAGCATAATCGAGCATACCAAGGGCTGTCTCGCGAGCTCACCTTTATTACAGCCAATTGTTCATTTGGAAAACTATCATTAACAGGAACAGGATCATAAGCAATATTTTCCAATCTAGACAAATTATCGGCAACAGGATTATCGGCACCTTTCCTATCTACAATATGTAAATCAAATTCTTGCAACGAAGTACCCATCTAATAAGCCTTGGCTTAGCATCTTTCTTTTGCATAAGGTATCTAATTGCAGGCATGATCAGTATGAATTGTAACTTTTGAATCAACAATATAAGATCTAAACTTATCACAAGCAAAGACTACAGCTAACAATTCTTTTTCAGTAGTAGCATAATTTCTTTGAGCAGCATCAAGGGTTTTACTAGCATAATGAATAACATTCAATTTTTTATCTACTCGATGTCCAAGAACAGCGCCTACAGCAAAATCACTAGCATCGCACATAATCTCAAAAGGTAAGTTCCAATCAGGAGGTTCAACTATCGGAGCAGTTGTTAAGGCTTTCTTTAGAGTTTCAAAAGCTTCCTTACAATCATCATCAAAAGCAAAAGGTACATCTTTTTGAAGAAGATTAGTAAGAGGCTTTGAAATCTTGGAAAAGTCTTTAATAAACCTCCTATAAAACCCAGTATGACCAAGAACACTACGAATACCTTTAACATCCCTAGGATAGGGCATCTTCTCAATTGCTTCAACTTTAGCTCTATCAACTTCAATACCTCTCTCGGAAATTTTATGTCCCAACACAATTCCTTCATTAACCATAAAGTGGCATTTCTCCCAATTAAGAACAAGGTTAGTTTCTTCACATCTCTGCAAAAATTTATCAAGGTTCCGCAAGCAATTATCAAAAGAATTCCCATAGACGGAAAAATCGTCCATGAATACTTCTACAATACTCTCGCAAAAGCCATGAAAAATAGCAGACATGCATCTTTGAAAAGTAGCAGGGGCATTACATAAACCAAAAGGCATACGTCTATAAGCATAAGTTCCATAGGGACAAGTGAAAGTGGTTTTCTCTTGATCCTTAGTTTTAACAACAATTTGTGAAAACCCAGAATAACCATCAAGAAAGCAAAAATGAGTATTTTTGGATAACCTTTCTAACATTTGATCAATAAAAGGCAAAGGGTAATGATCTTTCTTAGTAACCTTATTAACTTTTCGATAATCAATGCACATTCTATACCCTACAACTACTCTTTGAGGTATGAGCTCATCATTATCATTAGGCACAACGAGTCATTCCTCCTTTCTTAGGAACACAATGCACAGGACTAACCCATCTACTATCGGCAATAGGATATATAATACCAGCTTCAAGAAGTCTTAATACCTCATTTCTTACCACATCCTTCATCTTAGGAATTAGACGACGCTGATGTTCAACAACGAGCTTTGCATCATCTTCCATATTGATGGCATGTTGGCAAATAGAGGGAGAAATCCCCTTCAAGTCATCAAGAGTGTAGCCAATAGCTCCTCGGTGTTTCTTCAATATTTCCAATAACCTTTCTTCTTCAAACACTGAAAGCTTAGAACTAATAATAACAGGATATATTTTCTTATCATCAATATGATCATATTTAAGATTATCAGGCAATGGTTTTAAATCAAAGACAGGATCTTCCTTTGGTGGTGGTGTTGTACCCAAATCTTCTACCGGTAAATCATGCTTAAGAATAGGTTGACGAAGAAAAATTTCATCAAGCTCATTTCTTTCTTCCCTAAAAACTTTACTCTCACTATTCTCCAAATGTTGTTGCAAAGGATTATTAGGAGCAAGAGCAATAGATGCACACTGTTCAACTCTAAATTCATTATTAGGCGAATCAGCTTTATAAGGAGTTTTGGCAAATTTAGAGAAATTAAACTCATAAGATTCACCGACAAATTTAGTCAAAATTTTCTCTTTCTTGCAATCTATAACAGCTCCACAAGTATTTAGAAAAGGTCTACCAAAAATGATAGGACAATATTTACTAGCAACGAGAACCAAGTACCAAAAAGTCGAGCAGGATATTTAATCTTACCACATAGAACTTCCACATCTCGACAATACCAATTGGAGAGATAGTTTCTCTATTAGCCGACCGAATAACCACATCAATATCTTCAAGTTCACAAGAACCAATTTCGTGCATAATCTCCGTGTAAAGCTCATAAGGAATAGCACTAATACTTGCACCAATATCACATAAACCGTAATAACAATGATCTCCAATTCTAACAGATAGCATAGGAACACTAGTTTTCCTAGACTTATTAGGATGTGAAACAATATTAGAAGCATCTTCACAGAAAATAATATGACCATCCTCCGCATTTTCAGTCACAAGATCTTTAACAATTGCAACAACAGGTTCAACCTTTATTTGTTCTTCAGGTTCTATAGGTTTCTTTTCACTTTTATGAACCGCACTATTTATAACAGAGTACTCCTTCATTTTAGCAGGGAAAGGACTTTTTTCAATATAAGCTTCAGGAATAACATGATCAACGAGTTTCAACTACAACACATTTATTTATAGATGAATCAATTTTATCTTTATACGGTTCATGATACTTATCAAAGTTCTTCTTAGGCAATTCATAATGAGAGGCAAAAGCTTTATAAAGATTTGCAGCAACTTGAGAATCAAGACCATAAGTAGCACTCATATTACGAAATTTATCAGTATCCATAAAAGCTTCAATGCATTTATAATCATAATTTATACCTGATTCTCTATCCTTGTCGTTCTCCCATCCTTCAGTATTCTCCTGGATCCGATTAAGAAGGTCCCTTTTAAACTCTTCTTTGTTGCGTGTGAATGATCCAGAACAAGAAGTATCCGACAAGGTCTTGTCTTGAAAAGAAAGTCTTGCATAGAAATTATCAATAATAATATTACCAGGAAGCTCATGAATGGGGCATTTGAGCATTAAAGACTTCAATCTCCCCCACGCTTGGGCAATACTCTCTCCATCATGAGGCCAAAAGTTATATATGCGGTTCCGATCTTCGTGAATTTCACTTGGAGGATAGAACTTAGAATAAAACCGGGGCACAATATCATTCCATTCAAGAGAATCCCCATTATCCAGTAATTTATACCAATGCGCCGCTTTACCAGACAGCGATATAGAGAATAGTTTCTTCCTCACTTCATCCATAGCAATACCTGCACACTTGAATAAACCGCATAATTCATGTAAGAACAGTAAATGATCTCCGGGGTGGACGAGTTCCATCCCCCGTATAACGGTTATCCACTACACGTTCAATAATTTTCATAGGTATTTTGTATGGTATTTCTTCCTCACCTGGCGCCTCATCCACTACCTTTGCAGTAGTAGTAGATTTTCCAAATAAAAATTCAAGAGAAGATCTCTCCATAATGAATTATAACAGCAGGCAGAAATAAAATCAGCACAAACGATAGAACGTTTCCCTTACCAATTCCACTTACCAATAGCGCTTCACTCCCCGGCAACGGCGCCGAGAAAATAGTCTTGATGACCCACAAGTATAGGGGGTGTATCGTAGTATTTTCGATAAGTAAGAATGTCGATCCCAACGAGGAGCGAGACGGTGTTGACAAGCAGTTTCGATGAAGGATTCACTGTAAATGCTCACGAGACAAGTATTCGGGGGTTTTGATGTAGCAGGTTGAATAAAGTACGAGTAAGTAAAGTGCGAGAGTAACAATTGCAGCGAGTGGCCCAATCCTTTTTAGCACAAAGGACAAGCCGGTTTGTTTACTTATAATGACCAAACGTTCTTGAGGACACACGGGATTTTAGTCTAGTGCTTTCGCTACATATGGCTAATTAAACTTCATTGTTTTGATAAGTGTTGTGTGGGTGAACCTATGCTAATGCACCGCCCTTCCTAGGACTAATACATACTTGTGATTATACCCCTTGCAAGCATCCGCAACTACAAGAAAGTAATTAAGATAAATCTAACCACAGCCTTAAACTCTGAGATCCTGCTATCCCTCCTGCATCGATATACCAATGGGGGTTCAGGTTTCTGTCACTCCGGCAACCCCGCAATTGGCAAACGAGTACAAGATGCATTCCCCTAGGCCCATAAAGGTGAAGTGTCATGTAGTCGACGTTCACATGACACCACTAGAAGAATAACACCACAACTTAAATATCATAACATTGAATATTACTCAACCATAATTCACTACTAACATTTAGACTTCACCCATGTCCTCAAGAACTAAACGAACTACTCACGAGACATCATATGGAACATGATCAGAGGTGATATGATGATGAATAACAATCTGAACATAAACCTTGGTTCAATAGTTTCACTCAATAGCATCAATAACAAGTAGAAATCAACACCGGGAGAGTTTCCCCTATCAAACAATCAAGATCCAACCCGAATTGTTACAGCGGTGACGATGTGCAGCGGTGGAGACGGCGGTGATGATGATGTAGATGATGACGATGGTGATGGAGATGATGTCCAGCTCGATGACGGTGATGATGGCGTCGATTTCCCCCTCCGGGAGGAAATTTCCCCGGCGGATCTCAGCCTGCCGGGAGAGCTCTTTCTCTCTCGGTGTTCTCCGCCCCGCGAGGCGGGCTGTGACTCTTCGCGACTATCCCCCTGGAGCTTAGGTTTTCGGGACGAAGAAATATGCGAAGGAGAGGAGGCCGAGAGGGGCTGTGGGCCCCCTCCCCACAAGGCGGCGCGGCCAGGCCTTGGCCCGCGCCGGCCTGTGAGGTGGGCCCACGGCGGCCCTCCTCGGCTTCCCCTTCTGGCTCCCTTCGTCTTCTGGAAAAATAGGATTTTTCATATAAATTCCGTCAATTGTTGATCTTCCGAAATATTGCATTCTGATGGCGCTTTTTCCAGCAGAATCCTGACTCCGGTGCGCGATCCTCCAATAATCATGAAACATGCAAAATAGATGAAATAACATAAGTATAATCTCCAAATATGAAATATATCAATGAATAACAGCAAATTATGATATAAAATAGTGATGCAAAATGGACGTATCAGACCCCACCAATTTTCACCGTGCAGACGCTCCACTCATACCAATCCGCCCAGGTGTTTCATTTATCAAGTTGTTTTCATTTATAACAAAAGCATATTTCTTCATCTCATCTCATCATGATATCCCAACCACGTAACTAATAGCATGGCTAAGCAAAACTACCTACGATGGCAACTTAAGGGAAACTAGAGGAAATCCTAAGACTATAGGATTAGCATAACATAGCATATACTTTGAAAACATCCTACACATGCAATATCTACTAAGTAAAAACTACATGCATAGAAAACATAGGACATGAGTGACACTTGCCTTGGTGATGAGGAGAGGGATTGGTGCACTCGTCACAAAAGCACTCTTGACAATCCAAACAATCTACAAACCAAAACACTACATAAACACACATACATAGACAAGCACAAGAAATAAAATATGCATGCATATGTGAGTTAAATTTAACAAAACATACTTATGTAGTTCTCTGGTTGTATTCTATATGCATGATGCCATGGTCATAATTTTAGTGTTGTTTAATATATATTTAAAACATTTTCTAACACTAGAAGGGTCTATAACACTATATAAAATATAGAAATGAAATAACAGAGACAAATTAATTCTTTTATTGTACTACTGTACAAAGGATTTGATTTTCAGCTAACAGCAAAAAGAATCGCTCGAAAATATTCTATAGAACTCATTTTATAGCCAAAATACTCTAATTTAGTTTCTGCAAAAAATGTGAATGAACATGATGCAAAAGTGCAATATGATGCATCTATAATATTCTACGCATTTTTAAGAGTTCAGGGACATATTATTTGTCTCCTTCCGATTTGTAGAACTCCGGATATGATTTTTACAAGGTTTAGCGTTGCGCGGACTAAATCGAAAAAGATAGAAAATATATTCTACCGTGGCAAGGTGACGTGGTCTCTTTGATTCGGATACAGGTTCAGGTTATATATATAAAAAAAACACGTTGAAATATATACTACTTTCTAGATTAGTTGGCCCCAAAATAAAAAAAGTAAGATTTGGCTTCCATAACCAATGTCTGCACGCGCACCAGAGACTAGTAGCAGGATTTTAGAACTAATACTAAACGATGAGATCACCTCCTCTAACATTAGCCATCAGATGAGATCAACAGTTAAGTGTACTAGCAATGAGGGGCGCGGCGGCACGCCGCGCCATATGGTGACTGATTGGTAGTAGTTGTTTGCGGAGGCAGTATGTAAATGTAATGAAGCTAAGTCTGTAAATGTAATGAAGCGGGGCGTATTTTGTTTATTTTGTTGGCTGCCCCTCTCTCGTGATCTATGTACGGGTGAAAGCTACGACCCAAAGGAACATTTCCTTCCTTCGAAGCATCTAAGTTGCTGAAATATATTCTCATGAGGAAGAAGATGAATTTTTTTACGTGAGGAAGAAGAATTATATTGTCGTGCGGAAGAAATGATTTGTGACATTGCAAAACAGGGAAGCCAACATATTAATTATGTTCCACTGTATAATGAAATGTCCTATTGTCGACTGGGCATGTCAATGTTTATTGTGGTGTATAAGTAAAACATGTTAGTTGAAAGTGGACTTAATCAGTTGCGGTGTCGACTGAAGATATCCCGAGCAATAGCTAGAAACATGTTTGACTGATTTGGGAATGGAGAACTGCTAGTTACGTTCATCTTTATTTACTGTTATAATCCTTTGGCATCCGTGCATGTACAAAGAAAAAATGCCATAACAAACTTGCAGAGCAAATAAGAATAATTTCCCGAATTGCCTTAACAGTTCGTCCGTGTTACAACTCGTAGTTAAGAGACAACTTCGTTCTCTTTTGCATTAGCCCTTTCATGCAATCTTTTAAGAGCGAAGCGTGAGGAAATCTCTTTGTGGAAGCCTGCAAGGATCTGATCCGCTTAGTACATTTGATTGTACAAACATAGCATAGTAGTAATCATTGAGAAACAAAGGAAGATAAGCATACACAGATACATAATACTATACCATGTAGGAAGTGGCCATGCTCGGCAGTGGCAGACATACCAATAATATCACATATTACTTTTTTAGTAAAAGGGCTTTGTCAGACCATGTAAAGATTGTGTTACATTGAGATAAGTATATTTTATATCTTTCATTTAGATGAGCTTGACCTGATCAAGTCAAAACTCAAGACAATTGCTGCAAGAAATAAAAGCTAAAATTATGTCCTGATATTCTTTTACTTGCTGATAGATGTCATGTATGTTTACCTGGCCAAGTGAATCTTTTTATTTAGTTGAGAATAATTCTTTAGTGGCTTTCTTCTTATGCATTTTATGCAGAAAATTAATGATTAGTAAGCTTGCACCGCTGTAGTGAACAGTGATACTGATATGAAATAAATAGTCATATACCTTTTTTTAGTTGATGCACCACTTGGTATTGATTTTTTCCTTTTTTTGCAATCTGTTGTGGAGGTTGTATTCTTGTGTGGGGAAAACTGTAATTCATTAGATATTTTTCTTAGCAGTAAATTTCTGAAAATTTTGGATAGTTATTATCGTTTACCTCTCCCAACTCTAAATGGATTTGTTCTATGTTTTCATTCTGAGGTATGGCTTCTAGATTGTTGTCATCTTCTGACAGGGTTGGTTTGTTTTCAAAGGACCAATTGGTGCAAATCCTTCATTATTTCCTGTACTACTGAGATGCATGATAGAAAGCTGCTGGATGCAATTGTTGCAGCACCCATGCCAATTATTTCAGTGCTTGAGACATGAAAATTGAACTCTATATGTAACTCTGGAACGTAATATAACAAACAAAAAATGATAGGAGATCCCAAACATGCTAGGAAGCCTTCTTCTAGAATCAAGTAGAATGTTTAAAGTCCCAATTCGTTGCAACCGCACCTTGAAAGAGGGGTCTTGTGTTAAGGGGGAGTAAGAGAATTATGCAATGGAGCCTGGGTAAATCCAAATGTACTTACAGGAGTTAATCTGCTAGATAAAAAACAATTTTAATATATAATTATGTACTGCTATCTAGTTAGGGCATACATGAATGATGCATCGACCTAAATAACTTAATAAATATTTAAAGATGCATTTTTGTGTGTTTCAGAAATGTCTACTTATCCAGTTGAAGAGCAATTTTCAGAAATCCTGAATACAAGCATTCTTTACATATATGTGTCCAACAAAATATATCTAGTTGATCGAGTCCTAGGAAAGCCGAAAACTGTCAGAACTTCAACTAAGCTTAACTAAAAATGATTGACATACCATATGATGAAGCAAAGCTGAGTAGACAGACCTAGTAAAAAGATGAAGGCCATTATGGAGTGTCAAATTTTGTGGCAACACCTGGCACCTCAGAATTTCATTAAAATGATCGAAGCTCACTTGCAGCACAATAGTTTGTTCTGTAGTCTGTAGCACCTGTGCGCAGCATATTTAGATACATGCCTCCGCTAGAACATTTAGACAACGATGAGTTAAGCCATGAAGCTTTCACATCACAAAAGAGTAGGAGTGCAAGGATATTTAGTATTCATATATGGAATACACATTTTGATCTTAATGTTTCTTCCTGGCTTACAAATTGAAAACATTTTTATCAATTAAAGGATTCTATAACCTTGATCCCATTTCATCAAGCTAAGCATGCTACCATTCTGCAAACAAAAAGTTCCATACCTTAATTGTGTACATCAGGTCTCGATAATAAAGGTTGTGTTGTTCCTTTAAAGGGGGTCTCTATGTTAGGATAATTATCCTACCACACCTTGGTGTACTTCTATTGTAAAGACAAAGCACCAACGGCATGAGACCTTAAGAAACCAACACAGAATCCTGAATCTGGTAATACTAAGAGTGATATGAATAAAGATGTAGTAGGCATTAAAGCTACAATAATACGTAGCAATTCGCTAAATTATAAATGCTGAAGAGCACATAGAAAAGGAACAGGACAAACCATCTCATATTTAGATTTATTATGCTTATAAAATTTTAGGAGATTATGTACCATTTTCTGTAATTTTGTATAAGAACAGTAAAGCTAAACGTACCAATTAGTATTCAACTATTGGATTCACATAAAAAATACCATGATACAATCCTGATGCTAACACCAACATCGTCACTCTATGATAACGTCATATCCAAGATATGTTCCTAAACATGATATAAATGTCAGGGAATTTAGTTTGGACTGCACTTCTTCCATTTTGGCGTTATTAAGAATAAGCATTGAATAAGAGACAGTAAAAGAAAATGTTTTTTTTTCAAACGACCCACCATGAGGATCGGATTTCATTACCGACAATGTGAATACTGGAATCTATCTATATTTGTGTCACCATGCGTACACAAAATCTATCTTAAAATCAGCAGCAGTATTATAATTATCACCTGCCTTGGATCGATGTGTATCAGCATCATGGTAAAGTGGCGGCACAGAAGTAGCATCTTCAAAGCCATGGCAACGCTGTGAAACTGGAGGAGGCGAAGAAGCAGGACTGACTCGCCGGCGACGCAACACCAAGGCACACTCAACAATAACCTGCAGAAAAAACCTAGATGAATAAGTATGGAGCTGACAATGCACCAACCTTACAGGCCATGGCTTCAGCATGCACGACCAGACAGAGTAAACTGTATTATTGTACAAAGGGCAACTCCATGGCATACATCGAAGTGCCTTCAACAGACCAACATACCTAGCAGCGCATCGATCGTGAAGAAGAGCAGAACCTGCATTTTTTTGCAACGACGTGCTAAGCATGGTTCTCGTAAAAAAAAGGCAGAGAATCACAGCAGCTGTTGATGTGAAACTCCTGATTCAATCCTTTGCCAATTGCAATGTAAAGAACAAACTAAGAAAACAACACGTACTCCTACTTTGGATTCAGTTTGGCGAGTTAAAGGTTGAAAGAGGATTAAGATTTGTGCCTTCTTCGTGGATGGGAGTTGTAAAAGAAAGGAGTTCTGGAGACGACTATAGATACATCGCGGTCGTGAAACTGATCAATAGCAGGAGCAGCATGCAAACAAAAATCAACGAACTAAAAACCAAGTCGTCAGGAAAAAAGTGTAACCCAATCTACAGGTCAAACCGAAGCACCCCGTACCACATAAGGAAAGAAGAGTTGCCGTCGATGGAATCGCAAGCGAAGATGTCGGTGGCAGTGTGCTCGCCTTCATGCTGAAGCAGCCACGCCGGCGAGTCGGAGACATATCATCGGGAACGCCACCAAGACATGAACGCCGAGGCAGGCGCCGAGACGGCCCTGACGGCCACGAAGGACACCACCTACGGCTCGCGGCCGCCAAGTCGGACAGAGGAGAGCTGGCAGCAAGGAGTCAGGCTCTGAAATTGAACTTCACAGCGCCATGCGCCATCCTACTCCTGTTCGCTGGCGGCGACCGCACCGAACCCGTCGTTGTGGGAGAGGGAGTCGAAGCCACTCGCCCTCGCCCTCGCAGTCAGAGAGGTATGCGAGCCAGCAGCTGCCCTGGAGGTGGCTTGGCTTCTGAGGCAGACGAAATACTCTACGCGGCCGTCGTGCGTGTCGAGGCGGCGGCGAGCCCTACGCGGCGTCGTCACGGTCCACACGCACGCGTCCCAGCAGGGGCAGCACGCGCGCGGGGCTCCAGCCGGGCGCGGCCGCCCAGCAGGCACGCCTGCGTGCGGGAGCGAATGAAGCCGCGGAACACGCCGGGGTAGGCGCCCAATTCTTTGCCGCCGCCGCCGACGGCGCGACGTGCTCCCACTGGTCCGACACATACAACAGGTCCCGGCCGCACTACTGCGACAGGAAGCGGCGGCCGGAATTGTTAGAGAAGCGGGAGATGGGCTTCGCGAGCGCCGGCCACCCACCACTGACGCGCCCTAGCCCTGGCGCGGAGTAACTTTGTGAGGGTGGACAGCGCGCGCGAGACGCAGATCTCCCACCACAGCATGCGCTCGGCGATGGCGAGGAGGCGGCGGCTGACCAGCGCCACGGCGCAGAGAGCCCGCGGATCCCCTCTGACGCCGCCGTCACCATGATTTTCGCGAGGAAGGAATTCCTCCCAGGGTGCTGCTCGCCAAGACGGCAGCACGCCGCCACGCCGTTCCGCGGGCCATCCTCCGTGCAACCGCCGCGACCTGTACTCATTCGCTCGGCTGCGGAGGGGGGGGTGTGATGACCACTGCGTCACTCAAATCCGCCGGCCAGGCGACGGAGAGTTTGTGCGGGGAAGAATCCGGGGAGAGGAGTACGGTGGAGGTAGAGGCGTAGAGCACGGCGAAGCAATGCGGCGAGGTAATGCTGGGAAAAGGAAGATGAAGGAGGGCGTGGAAATCGAAAAGAAGGCAGGTCAAAGCGATGCCGCATGACCAAATCCACCCGTGCATTGATTAAGAGCATCTCCAACAGGCGCTGTAAAAGCCCCGCGCGGCAAAAAAATCGCCGGTTTGCCGTGCGCGGGCGCTGCCGCGCTGCTCCAGCGGAGGCGGGAAAAAGGCGCGCGCGCTAAAAATTTTGCCGCCCGCGCGCTTTCGCGCTATCCCGCGTGGGAAACTTGCCGCGTGCGCTGCCGCGCGCGCTATAAACACGCCACGCGCGAACGCGTCCAACTGCCACTTCCTCCACACGTCTGTCTCCCTCCTCGCCTCTCTCCCTCCCGCGCCGCTCCACCTCCGGCCGCTCCGCCTCCGACCGCGCCGCCTCCGCGAGATGCCTCCGCGCCGCCGCCCTCCTCGAGGCTACCACGGTGTCGGGCGCGGCCGAGCGGCCGGTTCGACGCGGAAATCCGCTCCGGCGAGGAGCGGATCCGCCTCGGCACGTTCGACACCGCGCACGAGGCGGCGCGGGCGTACGACGCCGTCGCCTGGCGGCTCGGCCGCTCCCGCCGAACGATGAACTTCCACGACGTGTTCACGCGGGAGCTGGCGGCGCCGCCGCCGCCGATGATCACGCGCGAACAGCAGCGCCGACATCGGGAGCTGGAGCAGCGCCTCCTCATCGCCGAGCGCGACGAGGCGCTGCGCCTCGAATGGGCGCGCCGCTTCCCCGAGGACGTTGCCGCCACGGAGGCCTTCTACGCGCAGAAGGAGGAGAAGGCGGCGATGAAAGCGAAGAAAAAGGCGAGCCGCGAGAAGCGCCGCGCCGAGTCCGCGGCGAGGAAGAAGGCGAGGGCCGAGGCGGCGGCGAGGAGGAAGGAGGAAAAGAAGAACGGCGCAGAGCCGTCGACCATCGTCCTCTCCTCCTCCTCCTCCGACTTCCAGTGGACGACGACGTCGACGCCGGTGTCGGACACGACACTGAGCAGCTCCGACTTCGACTGGGAGTCCGACGACCAGTCGGAGGAGTAGTTTATTTAGTATTTTCGTTTTAAATGTCGCATTGTATCGTTGCACTTTTAAAATATATTCGTATTTTCGATCATATTTTCATAGTTTGTTTGATGAATTTTTTAAAAAAAAACGGTCGGATTAGCAGTTTGTGACGCGCGGAGCCTCTGCCGGAGGTGCGTTTTTCGCACACCAACGCACGCTGCAAAATAGAGCCTCTACCGGGGGCAAATTCGCTATGCCGCGCGCCAGCGGTATACAGCGCGCCCAATCGCCGGTATAGCGCGCCAGATTTTGCAGCGCCTGTTGGAGATGCTCTAAGGGGATCAGCTGGCCCACCATAAAAGGCAAAAGCCACACATCAACGTAACGCAACACTCAAGAATAAGAGAAGGGAAGGTCCTTAAATTTTTTTAGAGGGCATCAAAATTGCACACGGTAAAAATCCATCTGAAATAGCTACATCCCAGCACATACGTGTCATCACCATGTTAATTTAAAAACAAGTTTAAAATTATGAGAAAAAAGATGTCTGTTACCCTATAGTATAATACTAGCAATGACCGGCGCGGCGGCACGCCGCGCCCGGAATGTGGCTTTGAGTTGAAGAATAAACGATGGTATTTTTTAAGAATGCATTGCATAGTTTTGCAAAACAGCTAATTTGTCACTTTCACTAATATTCAGAAGGGTCATGAGAGAAATCAACCATAGAGCAGACATATAGATGCACACCGTACACACAATACATGATGGATGTATTAATGTGCAGATTAGCTGATATGTTTGTATATCGTCATAATTTTCATTACACCATCGAGCATAGATGGAACAATACAATTAAATATAAAACATGACACACATTTGATAATAGCCAGAGCCTAAAAACACAGTAGAACACCATGCCGGGATGATTATTTGATTCTTTCTACTTGCAAAACCATGAGTACTTGTCAAGTTGTCCTTGCAATCAAGGGATAGGACGATGATTTCCATGCATTTGCCTATTATGTTAAGGAACATCACCACATGTGACCTCCTTGAGGAAGGCTCGGCTTCGGCATCATTTGGGCAGCTGACATCTATCCAGTCGAGACGACGCTCTCCTTCCTTCCGTGTCTACTTCTTTCTGGTAGGAAGCATAGACGGCTTGCATGGCTTTGGTATCTAAGTTTAAACTGGACCGACTCCTCAGGGGTATGCCTGATATGTGCTTTTTTTCTTTGGTCTCTAGCATGAGCTCGCCTATTCAAATCAAGGCCCCAACCATTTCATGGAAATAGGGTATCTAGAAACAATGTAGAAATACAATTCGGAAGTGTAGTGCGGAGGCATATGACGTTATTAACTTGGCCTCTGTTTGGACATGGATAGAGCGTTGCATGCCTATAATAAAATGAGGATAAAGTTAGCTTATTTTATTATGATAGCATGGCACAGAAAGTAGGATGCATAAAGCTGAATTATTATAAATAACCAAGTGAAGATGTAGATGGTTACATATTTTTTTTGACAGTAAACAAGCCAAGTGTCTAGTTTTCAGAAGATGCCTCTTGGTCATCGACAATAATGTCTAGCTCGTATGGCTGTTGTTGAGTTGTTTGAACCATGTATTCATGCAAACAACACATTATTGGTATCATGGAGCTGAGAAATCTTTCAGCATGGACGTTTGCATGATTATTCTTCCAACAGTTTTAGCATCGATACTCATAAATCAAAATCACAAGCTAGACAATGCGGTGAGAAGATGTATCTTGCTTAATCTAAATGAAAGTCAAGAACTGAAACAACTTGATTTGATAAATAAATAGAGAAGAGGAAAAGTATGAAGAAAGGAGAAACAAAAGAGAAAATATACATAACCAAGGTGATAAAGGATCAAGTCGTGCAATGCCTCACCTACAACTGAAACAATGACATTCACACTATTGTTTTACCGTTAGGGAAAGAAGTGTCTTGTACCATGCCAAATCATGTTAGAAAATGATAATGCATGAAAACAATTCAGTGGCATCCAGCAGGAGATTGTATAGACGCAATGCATAACTTATATGTGATATAATGATGCACAAAGGGAACCCTCCACTGGAATTAATACCCACGGTGACTGAATCATTTTCGTGGAAACCTAAGCTAGCTAGATGTGCTTCCAAGCTCTCTAATTGCTTAAGAGAACAAAATAGGCCAGATTGGGTTACCATCAGTACTAAAACTTTTGCAAACTGGCATGTACAAAATTTACTGCATGTGTTTCCTTTATACTTTTGCAAACCGGCATGTACAAAATTTACTTTATGTGTTTAGTACTAAGCTCAACTGATGCATGATTCGTTTGCAAATCGGCATGATTCTTTTCTTCCTGATTGGGTTACCTCTCTCTACCTGTTGGTGCTTAGTACCAAGGTCAACTGATGCATGATTCTTTTCTTCCGCATACTGCATTGGTCCTTGGATTTGATATAACACAGTTAGATTTCAAATTTCATAGCATGTAAGAATAATTAATTGTGAAATCTGATCAAGACTATGAACTACAAACATCCAACGCTACACATATAATAAACCACACATAGATTGCAGTCTGCTCTAATTCTGGATCCACATACATGCCAGACTAAAACATAAGAATAGCATACGGCACTATATATACCTACTAATTTTTTTGAGAGGATCTTCACTTGAACATATATGGATTTTTTGAGAGCAACTGCACTTAAACATATATGGCGCTCCCTGCCAACGCTAAATGATGATGCCTTACCGGTAGGTAATGTTGAAGTCTGGTACCTGAATGGAGTGTGGCCTGGAGTAATCAATAGTTGACACAACAATACCTAGAGTGCAATATATCTTCAAGCAATCATTTTTAAGGAAGTAAGATGTCCCGAGAGCAGTTCGCTGAATGATCTGTTTGTAACCCCTGAAATGAGGAACTAATATTAGAATCCAGAGTGTATTACAAAACTTAACTAAAGAATGAACACCTCACTTCAGTTTAAAATATTATGGTTTGGTAGTTGCATCATAAGTAAGTTTAATATTCTATCTTGAAAATAAGAAACTGTAGTACACTTTTTTCTCCAACACCGCTGTCAACCTGACTGGTCGGAAAGTTTCATCCAAATCTTGACTCAAAATTAGATTTTGGGGGTGGATAAACTGAAAAGCTACAAATTATTGCAGTTGTTACTTAAGAGCATTCAAACCATACCTGTAGCCTTCCTAGGGCGGTACCTTATCACGCCTAGAAGTTCAGCTTTGTGGTGAAATCATGACCATTGCTCGGCAGGGAAATCTAGGAAGAGAAGCACTCTTCACTGGACTCTAAAAATATATGAGTTGCTTAGATATCAGTTCTATCCTTCTACAAAAGGGCTCTCTGAAATACATTATCACCAAAATCTATATTAAAAAGGCTATGCTATCACAAATATTAAAAAATCTATATTAAAAAGGCTATGCTGTCACAAATATTAAGAGACTGCCTACTAAGCTCTACCCACAGATCATACTGCATGCTAGGATTGAAATAGTAAAATTCTGCAACAAAATGGTTGACATAACATGTAGATCTGTTTGGCACATGGTTTTTGAGTGGCGACTCAAAAGTGAGTTGCCCGAGGCTGCGACTCATGTATAGTCGACCAGAAAAGTTGTATAGTTGCCATAAGTCGATGTATAGTCGCGAGACGCCGTGATTTTTGGAAAACGACTCGGCGACTATTCAGCGACTATACAATCTCCTGCTGGGGTCACAATTCCGGAGGCACATGAGTCTATATGAGCAATATGTGCATTGGAAAATATTGATGTTAATATTATACCTATATGAGCAATATCCATGAGGAAATAAGGTAAAAAAAATTCAAATAATGTCCTCTTGGATAATCTATTGCTGCCAATTCAGAAAATTGGTGTAGAACAGATAATGCGTAGGAATTTTTGGTGATCTCATATTTTAGTCAAAATGGTCTTTATAGGGATGATTAATGGCTTTTTACAGGGAAATACTGCTATGGTTTTGGTGGTCTCATCTCTCAATCTGACGGACCTCTATAGAGATGATTAAGTAACTTTGTCACACAGTAAAATCTATGGTAATTAGCAGTTCTAGTACACAAATATATGAATAAGAATATGGCGGTGCCACAGAAGCAATTCGTTAGCATCTCCAGCTTTGGTGCACGGACCTACAGGAACGAAATCTCCTCATATGGATTTTTTTTTGGAGCAATTCACTTCAACAACTACGTCCTATGCTAGAAGAGGTGTGCTATAGAAGCGAAGAAAAACATACACATATACTACTTTTGATGACTGTGAAAAGATATCTTCAGTGATATAATCTTTCGCTGTTGGGAGATTGCAGAACCTATCATATGATCTATCATCAGAAGCTCCATCTGTGATAATCAATACAGAAATAGATAACAGACCCGACAAAAAATGGGGAAAAGCCTCTTATAGTGAAGATGGTTGCAACGCTTCCAACATCGGAATCAGGAATAGAGAGCACAGCTTGAAAGCATTAGAACAAATCTCTGTTCTCCAAAATTATTATGAACCAATCTACAACATGGATAGTTGTACATAGTCAATCTGCACTGTCAGATGATTATCTGACCATTACCATGTACTAACATCAGGAATATGTTCTAGGTTGAATCTCAACACAATAGATGCATACACAACGACTGCAAGACTAAATCATGAGAAATTCATGGACCATAGGAAAAATGGAAAGGCCTAACGCAGGTACCTTTCTTGTCTCCAGCTTGTTGAAGACATCCTAGAGAACCTTGTAGTTACGGACCATATTGTTCTCTGTCTTTGCATCAAGACCACGTACAGAACACCCCAGAAATAGGCATCATGGTGATCTAAGGCACTGAACTCTAAACCCAACGTGAGACATCAAAACTCTCTTAATAACCTGTGTATCTGCACCACTCGAGGGTGAACCATATCCAGCAGCTGGAACTACATGGCAGCACCTACAGCGAGATAAAAGTCACCAAATCGAAATCAAAATAAAATCTTGAACCAGATGTACTTGCAGTGTCCTGTCAATTTTGTATTGTTGTAGCTCTCAAAATCACACAAAGAAACTTGAAGAAATTAGTTCTTAGTTCTTATGAGCATAACATCAAACATGTAGATGCAATAAACTCACAAAGAAGTAGCCACAAAAATTTGAGAATCTGTACGGGCTCATCCAGTAACAGAGAGAGAAAGGACCAAGACATTGGTAGGGAGGAGTAATAGTAGAGAGAGTAGCTAGTAGCAGGGGATGCTCAAGACAACAGCTAGTAGTAGGCAACTTACAATTTTTTGCATGGACGCGGAGGTAGAGCCCGGAGACGGCGGCGGTGCATCCGCGCGCAGATGGCGTCAAACGAGTGGAGAAGGGGCTGAGCGGTGTGCTGGTGAGGCTCCCGCCTGCGAGAAGTGGCCGGAGACAGGAGCAAGGCATACTCGTACTTGGGGAGCCGCGCCGGCCAGAGGCGGCGGGGAGCATGGCGGCAGCTGTTCGTCGGAAGGATGAGTTGCTGCATCGAGGAGGGAACTCGAGCATGGAGCGGGAGGGGCGGCCAAGTCCGGGATGAACATGGCTGGACGACTCATCGCCGGCGACCTCCACTCAAGTTCTAGAAATTGTGTGGAGATATTCATTGGAAGATACAAGACATGGTGGAGATTGGGGAGAGAAGAATAGGATGGGCCATCTCGATTATTCCACGGGAGGAGCCACCGTTTTGACCAATTCTCATGGAACCGACAGCTACTGCCCACGGTTGGCCCAGCACCGCTCCACCCATCTTTTGGCTACCTCCACCCAAGTGATTTACCAGCACAGCCGACCACCAAAGCACCGGAAAGAAAAACACATTAGTCTAAATAGCTACGCAGCGCCCTGCTGCACACGGAAGAACCACCGCGGGAACCAGACCATATAAAAGGTGTACGTGTTACCACCACAGTAATTCGAAAGAAGCCTCAAAATTATGAGAGAAATGATGTTGGTTCCCCTATAATATAGTAGTTATATACTTATGTGTTAGTGGGGATCTAGCTAGCTATTTCCCTGTGTACGCACGAGCACACGCAGACGTATAAAACTACCCTACTTCAGCACGTGCGATCGGTGGCCGATCCCAGCGATATACAAGGATTT
The DNA here is from genome assembly GCF_022539505.1 of Lolium rigidum. Classification (NCBI taxonomy): domain Eukaryota; kingdom Viridiplantae; phylum Streptophyta; class Magnoliopsida; order Poales; family Poaceae; genus Lolium; species Lolium rigidum. Next base: position 101,366,115 of record NC_061514.1, on the reverse strand, counting down.
AGAAGGCTTGGGTTATACCTATCAAAGCACGAAGTCGAGACGAGGTTGATGGCGAAGTAGACGACGACGGAGCGGAAGGAGTCAGCCGGAATCACTCGTCAGAGTCCCGTGGACTGTGGCATCGGTCGCCGACGAACCTGTCGAACCAGAACAAGAAAAAGCACAAAACCTTGTCAGGTAGGTGCCCAAGGAATCAAGGAATCGAATGGAGGCAGAGGGAGGTCAAGGGGACGCCGGTATCCACCGTAGTCGTCGACGAACGGCAGCAGTTTCCGCGAGATTGCGAGATGGTTTGCGAGCAGCCTGGTGGCTCTCGTTCTGTAAGGTTTGAGGGGAAATGGAGAGAATTGACAGGGCTATTTGTAGGACAAAACGGCTCATCAAATGGTGCCTTAAATCTCCGGGAATCAAAGAAAAGAGAAACGCAAGAAACTGAAAACGGCCGAGCTCGTGCTCGTGCATTGTCTGTTCGTTGCTGAGCTTGAAGACGCTGACGTGGCTGGGACCCACTCGTCAGTAGGTGGAGAGAGAGAGAAAGAATAGGCAGCTGGTCAGGTTTGGCCTGGGCAGGTCGATTCATTCACGTTGGCCATATTCTTTTTTAAAAAAACGAATTTCCTTTCCCTTTTTTCTTCTTCTTATTAATTGAAGCTATTTTGATTCAAAACTGACTCAAACAAACTCAGAAAAAATTAAAATAAAATATTTGTGGATTCCTTATTAAATGTACAACATTAAGGAACCACTTTTAGTTCAAAATAGTTTTGACAAAATCGAATTTTGGCATACATGCCTATATAGTTCCATTTGCATTACTTTGTTTTTTTTTGTATAACATTCAATTTTTTTTCCTAGGAATGCAAATATGCCATGATCCGTCTAAAGTACGTTTGGCATTGTGTGTTAATCTTGCTGGATTTTTATATTTTCATATATGTTTGCATGCATGTGTTCAAACGCATTGCTGCTGGTCATACAACATTCAGTTTTCGTTTTTGTTTTAGTACTGTAATTAAATAAATGCAATGGTGGCCTTTTACATAACTGGAACGCCCGTTCACTTTTGGGGGATGGTGGTCTAATTATGTGTTTAGTTGATTGGAGCCAGAGAGTAATATCCCTATACAAGTACACAACAAGTCGACGCTAAAATGTGTGCAAATGATGCATTGTGTCTGAATCCAGCACGTCTCCAGCTATCTTGCATATTCCTTCTGAACATCTATCAACCTGTGAAGATCCTCTCTTACTCTGCATCTCCAAGGGGATGTTCTCCCTACATATTTTACCCTATGCCTGAGATCAGAAGCACAAGCACAAAAAGACAAGTCCATCTCTCCTAGAAAGTTGTCTCCTCGTGCTGCTGCAAGGACTTCCCCAAATTATGACAAAATTGTACAGTAAGCTTCCAAGTTCCAACCTTGGTAAAATGAATCCATATTATTAAAATGGAGCAAGACTCTGCATCAATATTGTCTTACTGGTACGATGAGATTTGAATGACCCCAAATCATGTATTCTGAATGCTAAATTGGGATCTCATGCAGGTGAGCAAGTCACCACAAACAACTGAAACCAACAAAGCATAGGATCGCTTTTCAATCGATTTCAGTAGTTCACAATCAATAGTAGTAAATCAAGAATTAACTTGTGTTCTGGATGATGATCACCTGGTACAGGCCCTCCTTCGAACATGCCCACTTTGAAGTACAACTACTTAGAAAGCCTCTTATTGGTAAGCCACACCCACATGGAGGCAAAAGCCAACATCTTCAGAAAAAAAAATCCAAAACCTGAAAACAAAAATGGCAATTTGGCAAACGCGAGGCAGTTACATCAAACAACCTCCTCAAAGCTAACCCAGAGATTTTGGCAAGCAGATAGTAGAGCACAATATTCCTCCATAGTTCCTAAGATGTGCCACATATAAGAATTGATAATTACAGAGGAAACATGATCTTAACTTTACCACCTTGTATAGCTTAAGAAATAATACATAAATATCATGGTACTGCCAATTTGTAGTAGAAAATAACTTTTAAGGAACCACTTATAGTGCATAAGAAGTCTCTACTATTTGAGGAGATGAAAGCCCGTGGGGGTTTCCCCTTCATACACCTTTGTTTTTTAATTTCAAAGCGGGCAACACAATTTAATACAAAATCTGACAAATATAAGTGACTTTTTTCTAATTGTATACCATTGTCAGAAGCAAATAAATAAATAAATTTATAATAGACAGCCCTGTCCAAATCCATTTAGGAAAAAAATCAGCAGTACTTGATCAATTGTATAATGAATATAAACATGTAGGGTTTTGTTTTCTACAGTCTGCAGCAAGGCCAAGCTATAAACAACCACTATTTAAGGCTTTTAGCTCGTGTGATTTCTTATATTCTAGGTGTATTGCTTTCTTTTCTCTACATACTACTCTATGAATGTAATTTCTATTGAAAATACAGAGGGTAAAATAATAGTGGATACAACGACAATTCAATAGTTGGAGCTAGCAATAATAGATATATGGAAGTACTTGTGATCAAAACACTTAAGCACATCCCTCCAGTGTGCTTGTTTGATCGACCTGAACTAACCACTAAACATCAGTTAATTACATCTGAACTTCTTAATTCTTGTTAACAATGATAATATAGTGGTTTGTTTTCAGAAAACTTATGGATATTAATTTGAGTGGATATCCAAAATTTTAATATGCAACTATCTGGGAATAAGGCAGCTCAAGTTAGTAGTAAAATACAAAGTATAGCAGCAAAACTCACTCATAGAAAAAGCATTAACACATATATCTGACAAAATCTGAATCCACCATTCAAATATATAGAATCTACTTCTACTCTCTCATAGATTAGTCAAGAGTAGACAGTACATGCCCGAGGAGTTCAAAGGCCAGCAGAAGGAGGAGGCCAAGAACCAAGCACGGCGTCCACTTTGGTCGGGTGATGGTCGATGTAGGCGGATCGGCAAATTGATGGCTACGGCATGCACCGATTGTGGCATCAATTGGCAAATAACGTTAATCCTCTTGGATATTCATGTATTCTTAGATTCTCTTACTCTCTAAGTGTTGGAATATTGAATGTTAGGTCTGTAACTTCAAGCATCAATGCTAATAAGTTGACACCTGAGAAATCAACTACATGGCGCACCAATAGCCAAAAGTGGAACATCATGTGCAACTATCTTCATTGATAAGAACTGGTCAACCATACTATCAAATGCATATTAAAGGCCAGGCTAAGACGAAGTACACGTTCCGATTGATGAACTACTGTAACACATCAGGTTTGTCTCAGAAACATCATATTTGTCTAAAAAACAGGAAATCCGAAGAAAATGCTGCCTATATTTCAATACTCATGTACTATACATCTCGACAACTTCAGCCATCAAAATAGTTACCTCTTGAGAGTTCTATAACAACCAGCCATAAAGAGCAACTAAAAAAACCAAGTTCGAATCAATTCGTTTTCTGTAAAACAACTATAGACTCTGGAAACCAGTTCAGGGCATTGTGATAGTCACCAAATTAATTAGTTTAATGATATTTTTAGCTATAATGCTAGAAAACGAACTGCAAAGAAATTTTTATGACTAACATATATTCGAATACATCACCTAACATCCGCCGAAGCCAAAGTCGAAGAAATTTACCTAGTCAAGAAATTAACACGCGTTTGCTTCTTGAAGATAAGGAAAACTGTCAGGGATTACCACAAAATAACATGCACACTTCCACCTATCATAAGCAGCGAAACATGACTTGAAGCAGAGTAAAAGGATAGACATATTCAACAAAGCTTATTCACGTATAATTATTATTTCTTGCATGAGAGTTTTCTAATTTTTTCATTTGTGAGCAGCATCCACTAATCAGAATAAAGAATAGCCGGAAAGAAAATTTTGTAATCATCATCAGTTTTTAGTAAGAGTGACATCAAATATCCAATAAGGGAGTTCTTAGAAAAATATCCAATTTCTCGTATCATGCGAAGAAGGGAAATTCACCTTTAATTGATTTGGTTGCAGCCCATGACCATGTGCAATGGTGAATCCTGATGTCATCACGTGAAAACCAAGATAAGATAAGTTGAATCGGCAAAGCAAAGATATATTTATAATCCAGTTGACTTGTTTACTGCACATGCTTGATCTATATTTAAATGACAACAACTTGTCACAAGCTATCCCAAGAAAGATTAAACCGACTACACGCAAGTTAAGTTAGAGAAACAGTGGTCTTTTGAGTACTACCTGCCATGCTAACTACACTATTCATGAGCCTCTGATGGGAAAATATGGTACCCCTTAAAGTACAATAGCACTTCGGTATCAAAGGAAATCATCCTTAGGCGGTGGTAATAATTACCTGGTAGATTAGACCATCGCATGATTTTGACATCGACCAGTAGTCCCTGTTTATAGAACACAACAAATGACCGTAGAAAATCTCAAAAAATGGATGGAACAACTAACCTACAAAATTGTAAAATCAATACAAAAATGGGTTTGTATGGTAGCTTCATGCTTATAGACTGGATAATGGGACAATACTGTATACACAGACCATGGGATAAAAGCTTTGCCAGGGTAGTTTCAATTAATTAGAGTTTATATCATAATTAAAGCATGACCGGTGGCCGTAGAGTGTGGGGAATTAACTACCGGACGTGCTGCAACCTAGGGATCAAATGTGTAAAGATTGGTTGAAAATGGCAAACGTTTACTTGATTTTCTTTATACTATTATTACAATACTTAAAAATACTTGCAAGAGGAGATGCAACATGAATGTCTTTTTTAAGCCGGATCAACCCACATGTCCATCGTATAGCTTGGCGGTATACTGAGTTTTCCTGTAAAATATATTTGTCTTGGTGCAGAAAGACATAGACCATTCCATGTGGATGTCCCTTAACAGATGTGAATTTATTGCATCAAACAAATGGCAAAGGTAAGCCGAGTCAACAAAAAGTCATGCTACAGAATAGTGGTTTGAGATATTCAAATAGATAGCAACCTTTGTTAAATATGGAAATCCACACTATTGAGTTTCATCTACAAATGCAGCATATGTAAGAAGCATGGCCTGTGTGCTGATACTCGGTACTTTAAGCTCCTTTCTATACAACAATCAGATGCACTACCATCAATCAATTACTAAAGTATAGAATACCAAGTTCCTCAGCATAGATACCCACCACCAGGTCGCGTCCTGCTCCACATTGATACCCACCACCAGGTCGCGTCCCTGCTCCACATCGACGCCCACCACCACTGCTTCTCCCGCCTCCCTCCTGCCGCACCCCACCTCGATGCTGCTACAGGCGCCCCCACGTGCTCCAGAACCGAGCCGGCAGCGGCCGAAATCGGCGCCGGGATTTAGTCCCCTCTCCCCCCGCGGCCGAAATCGCCTGGAGCGCGACGGCCCAGAGCGCACCGGCGACCTCGCAGGGGCGCGGATAGGATCGCAACAGAGACCTTCGGAGGCGGACGGGAGCGCGACGATGACGGCGACCCTGGGTGGTATACGGGAGCGCGACGACGATGGCGGCCTCGACCCGATTCGGCGACTGAGGGAGAGGGCGAGGGCGGCACCGGGAGAGAGATAGATAGGAGAGGACGTCCTAGCCTACCCCCGTCGTTCCCACACACCTGGTCGTCGTTGCTGCCTCCGTCCGGTGCTCCGCCAGGCCACACACGCCGCCGCCGCCGCCAGAGAGGTGAAGATGAAAGGAGAAAAGTAGGACGGTAGGTCACCGCGTCGACCTCCCGCACACCGACCCCGCAGTTGGCCCACATGGCAGCTGCACATAGATCGTTAGCGAGCGGTAAATGGCTGAGAAGGCAGCGTTTGTAACAGGATTACATATTGTAACTAATTTGAAAATTTGGAATGTTACAATATAATTTCAAAACTTGAAAAGTTCTAGCAGATGATTTAATCTCTGCTTTCCTCTGCGAAGGGCCTTTCTTTTATTTTATGTTGAGTCAGTTTACCTACTTCATTTTATCTTAGAAGCAAACACTTGTGTCAACTGTGTGCATTGATTCTTACATGCTTACTTATTGCATTTATTGTATTATTTTGTGTTGATAATTATCCATGAGATATACATGTTGAAAATTGAAAGCAATTGCTGAAACTTAAATCTTCCTTTGTGTTGCTTCAAAACTTTCTATTAAGAATCTATTGCTTTATGAGTTAACTCTTATGCAAGACTTTTTGATGCTTGTCTTGAAAATACTATTCATGAAAAGTTTTTGCTATATGATTCAGTTGTTTAGTCATTATCTTTTTGTTAGCAAACTATAGACCATTGCTTTGAGTCACTTCATTCATCTCATATGCTTTACAATAGTATTGATCAAGATTATGTTGGTAGCATGTCACTTCAGAAATTATCCTTTTTATTGTTTACCTACTCGAGGGCGAGTAGGAACTAAGCTTGGGGATGCTTGATATGTCTCCAACGTATCTATAATTTCTGATATTCCATGCTTACTTTATGACAATACCTACATATTTTATGTACACTTTATATTATTTTTATGCATTTTCTGGGATTAACCTATTAACAAGATGCCGAAGCGCCAGTTCCTGTTTTCTGCTGTTTTTGGTTTCAGAAATGCTACACAGGAAATATTCTCGGAATTGGACCACACGAAGACAGAAGTCAATATTTTGCCGAGACGGACCCAGAGAGCCAGAGAAGGGCCAGAGGGGGGCCAAGGGGCTCCCACACTATAGGGGGCACGGGCCCACCCCTGGCCGCGCCTCCATGTGGTGAGGGCACCCTGGGGCCCCTCCGAGGCCGCCCTTCCGCCTATATATTCTCCCAGATGCGAAAACCCTAAAGATATCAGTCATATTCCACGAAAAGTTACGTAGCCGCCATCGCGAAGACAAGTTTCGGGGGACATAATCTCTGTTCCTGCACGCCACCGGGATGGGGAATTGCACCCTGTGCCATCTCCATCGACTCCATCGCCATCTTCATTGTCGTTGTCGTCTCCCGAGATAAGGAGGAGTAGTTCTCCCCCGAGGTCGAGGGCTCTACCGGTAGCTATGTGGTTCATCTCTCTCTCCCATGGTGTGATCTTTATGTGATCATGAGCTTTGTAATCTAGTTGAATATGTAGATGTTACTCTTGTCTATTATGCACTCTAGAGGTTTCTTTAATATGAACTCTGGAGTTACTCTCCACGGTGTGATGGTGACAGTGTGCGCATCGTGTGTGATTCCTTTATGACGTTGTGGAGCTTATTTACTCCGGTTTGAGGTGTGCTTTTGCAGCCCTACACAATGAATGGTGTTTCTTATTCAACAAGAGAGTGTTTGAGAGTAGCATTTATTTATTCAATTATATGATCATTGTTGAGAGTGTCCACTAGTGAAAGTATGATCCCTAGGCCTTATTTCTAAGCATTGAAACACCGTTTCCAACAAGTTCTCGCTACATGTTCGCTTGCTGCTATTTTTATTTCAGATTGCAATTACTACTTATAATCATCCATATTACTTGTATTTCACTATCTCTTCGCCGAACTAGTGCACCTATACATCCGACAAGTGTATTAGGTGTGTTGGGGACACAAGAGACTTCTTGTATCTTAATTGCGGGGTTGCTTGAGAGGGATATCTTTGACCTCTACCTCCCTGAGTTCGATAAACCTTGGGTGATTCACTTAAGGGAAACTTGCTGCTGTTCTACAAACCTCTGCTCTTGGAGGGCCAACACTGTCTACAGGAATAGAAGCGTGCGTAGACATCAGTTACTAAACCGGAAAAAAAAAACGTCCAACAAGCAACCGGTAAACTGAAAAAAATAAACACATTGCATGCAGTTTCGGTAGAGGCAGTCCCCGAGATTCTTTCGAGGTGCCGGCATCTGTTATTCATAGCATATAAGGTACAAAAAAGAACTCCTTACAGCACATCTTCAGGAATAGAAAGGACGCAGCAAAGCTATGTTCCATGGACGCTTAGTCTCTTCTCCTAACCTGTCCGCCTTTCCCTTCTTTGATTCCTGTGCATTGATCAAGTAGTAGGCATCATTGTGTAGAGCCTTGCTCACAATAAAGGGTCCTTCCCACGGAGGTGAGAGTTTGTGGCGCCCCTCAGTGCGCTGTCTTAGGCGTAGCACCAGGTCCCCTTCCCGGAACACTCTCGGGTTAACCTTCCGGCTATGATAGCGTCTGAGGTTCTGCTGGTATATGGATGTTCTTACCAAAGCCAGCTCTCTTGCTTCTTCTAGCAAGTCCACATCATTTTCTCGGGCCTCTTTTACCTCTTCTTCGGTATAGAGTTGAACCCTTGGTGAATCATGAATGATATCGGTTGGTATCACGGCTTCCGCCCCATAAACCATGAAGAAAGGAGTGTATCCGGTAGACCGGTTCGGTGTTGTTCTTATGCTCCATAGCACTGATGGTAGCTTGTCGAGCCAGTATCCCGGTGTCTTTTCAAGCGGTTCAATGAGCCTCGGCTTAATACCGGACAGCACCAAAGCATTGGTTCTTTCCACTTGGCCATTGCCTCGCGGGTGTGCGACCGAGCTACGGATCCAAATTGGATGTTGTTATCCTCACAAAATCTTTTGAACTCTCCTTGGGCAAAGTTTGTCCCATTGTCAGTGATAATGCTATGCGGGTAGCCGTACCACAAGATTACATCTTTCAAGAATTTCACCGCCGTATGCCCATCACACTTTGCGATAGGTTTCACTTCAAGCCACTTGGTGAACTTATCCACCATCACAAGGATGTGGGTCATTTTTCCTCTTGCCATTTTGAATGGGCCAACCATGTCAAGGCACCACACAGCAAACGGCCAGGTTAACGGTATAGTTTTTAGACCGGATGCTGGGGTATGGTTTTGCTTGTCGTACCTCTGGCACCCGTTGCATTTTCGTACCAAATCCTCAGCGTTTTCCAGTGCCGTGGGCCAGTAGAACCCATGCCGGAACACTTTTGTCACTAGCGCCCTTGACGAGGCATAGTGCCCACACTCTCCTTGGTGAATTTCCACCAACATTTCTTTTCCTTCTTCCGGCTCCACACATCTTTGGAGGACACCGGTAACACTTCTCTTGTACACCTCTCCATTGATGATGGTGTAGGCCTTGGATCTCCTTTGGATTATTTTTGACTCATTTTCGTCAACCGACAGGGTGCCGTTGACCAGGAATTCCTTAATAGGTTCAACCCAAGTTGGTGCTTCCCGAACAAGTAATACCGGTATGTCTATTTCCATACTGTCCACCAGCATAGCCTCTTCCGGCCTAGATCCTGCAATCCCCGGGTTTACCGGAGCAGTTCCCGGGTTTCTTTCATCAATTTCCATTGGCACAACATGCGACTCAGGTACGAAATTTGACTCCAATTCCGGAATTGGTTTGATCGATGGTATCCTTAGGTGTGCCAAAGCTATTCCGGGAGGAATTTCCTGCCTGGAGGAGCCCAGCTTAGAGAGCGTATCCGCGGCTTCATTTTCCGCGCGTGGCACATGGTGAAACTCACACCCCTCAAAGAAGCCGACAATCTTTTGCACATGAAACCGGTATGAGGCCATGTTGGCATATTTTGCGTCCCAATCTCCGGAACATTGCTGCACCACAAGATCTGAGTCGCCGTAGCAAATTATCCGGTGTGACCGATTTCTTCCGTGACCTTGAGCCCATGGATCAGAGCCTTGTATTCAGCGACATTGTTTGATGCTCTGAAATGTACTTGTAAAACATACCGGAGATGATCTCCTTTAGGTGAAGTAAGAACCACACCGGCACCCAGACCTCATTCCGGGCATAAATCCCGATACCCGAATCCCAAACCCGAAATTCCCGATCCCGAACCCGTATATCCCGAATCCGAAAAACCCGAACGCAAATTCGGGAAGCTGTTTTGAAATCCCGAATTTATATCAGGAAATTCGGGCATGTACTGTTGTTACCCGAATATCCCAAAATACCGAAACATTAGAGCCCATCCCATTGAAAAAGCCCAAACGCACAGCCCAACAACCCAAGTGGAGGTAACCCTACACTACGCAGTACGCACGACCGCACGAGCACCGTGTGTAGTCTTCCCACTCCCCCTTCCCCAGCCGCTACAACAAAGAGCCAGAGCGACTGTGCGCAGCTGCAGATCGGACTCGCCGTCGCTGGCCACTGTCGTATGTGGCCGCAAGCCCACAACTTCGCTCCTCATCGACACCTCCCCGTCGTTTTCGACGCTCGATGCTCGGCGGGATGCCCCCGCCCTGCATCGACGGGATGTCTCCGCCCTGCATCATCCCCGTAGTGGAGAACCGGCTAGTTGCACCTTCGTTTCCTAAATTACTACTTCCGCTGCAGTCTGGCATCAGCAAGCGAGTGACCCATATAGTTTTCTGAAGAAAATCTTCATACTTCTGCATCTGCTGTAACCTAGCCTCGTAAGACAATACAGCTAGCAGGCTACGCATGGAAAAGAAAAACACTCAGCTGAATTTGTATACTACCGATTTCCGTGTATTATTTTTTGTTCAGTATGTATTTCGGGCTATTCAGGATTTCCCGATCCCGAACCCGAATTATCGGGTACCCGAATTGTCGGGAACCAAATATTATGATGCATTTTCGGGTGTCATTTTCTAGAACCCGAAATATTTTTTCCCCGAATTTCCCGTTCCGAAATTTTGGGATTTCCCGAACGCCCAGAGTGACCCAGACCCTCCTTGAGCTTGGATCCGTCAAAGTGCATCTTCCAGTACTCTATTTTGTGTTCCGGCGGTTTGTATTGCATCTCCGCCCAATCGACTAGAAAATCAGCCAAGGCTTGTGATTTTATGGCATCCCTTCTTTCGTATACCGGTACGTACGGTGATAGCTGAATCGCCCATTTGGCGATCCTGCCACTGGCATCCTTGTTGCACATGATATCCGAAATGGGTGCCTCGCTCACCACTTTCATGGGGTGCTCTTCAAAGTAGTGCTTGAGCTTCGTGGCGGCCATGAACACGCCGTAGGTCATTTTCTGGAAGTGAGGGTAGTTTTGTTTTGAGAGGGAGAGCACCTCGCTCAGGTAGTATACCGGTCTCTGCACGGTTTTTCCTTCCTCTTCTCTTTCAACCACAACCACAACACTCACAACTCGGTTTGTTGCTGCTATGTACAACAACGTGGGCTCCCTTTCCAAAGGCGATGCCAGTATCGGCGCCGTGGCTAGCATTGTTTTCAGCTCTTTAAACACCGCGTCTGCCTGTGGGGTCCAGACGAAAGTATCAGATTTTTTCATTAAAGCATAGAGCGACAGAGCCTTTTCTCCCAGCCTGCTTATGAACCGGCTTAGCGATGCCAAGCTTCCGGTAAACTTTTGCACATCTTTAAGCTCTTGTGGTATAGCCATTCTTTCTATGGCCCGGATTTTTACCGGATTAACCTCTATACCCCGGCTCGATACGAGAAAGCCAAGCAGTTTGCCAGCAGGAACACCAAAGGTGCATTTTGCCGAATTTAGTTTCATCCGGAACCTCCTCAAGTTGTCAAACGTTTGCCTCAGATCATCGATCAATGTTTCCTTGACCTTAGTCTTTATCACGACATCGTCCACATAGACTTGCACATTTTTTCCAATTTGATCAAACAAACACTTTTGCATACAGCGCTGGTACATTGCACCAGCATTGCGCAAACCGAAAGGCATAGTGACATAGCAATAAGCCCCGTGCGGGGTAATGGACGCAGTTTTTATTTGATCTTCCTTTTTCAAGGGAATTTGGTGGAAACCGGAATAAGCATCCAGAAAAGACAGTAGCTCACAACTAGCAGTGGAATCAATCACTTGATCGATCCGGGGTAAAGGGAAAAGATCTTTCGGGCAAGCCTTGTTCAGGTTGGTGTAGTCGATGCACATGCGCCACACTTTTGGAGCTTTGGGGTCCTCCTCTTTTTTCTTCTCGACCAGCACCGGATTTGCTAGCCACTCGGTATGCAGTACCTCCACGATGAAACCGACAACCAGTAACTTTGTCACTTCTTCTCCAATGATCTTTCTCCGGTCTTCAGCGAACCGGCGCAACGGCTGCCTTACCGGCCTTGCATCCTTCTGGACATTCAGAGAGTGCTCAGCCAACTCCCTCGGAACACCTACCAAGTCATCAGTAGACCAGGCAAAGATATTCCGATTCTCACGGAGGAAGTTGACGAGCGCGCTTTCCTATGCCTCACTGAGACCGGCACCGATACGAACGGTACGCTCAGGATATGCTGGGTCCAGCACAATGTCTTTAGTTTCCTTGGTTGGCTTGAATGCCGGTGTGCCCAAGCTGCCACTCATTGCCGCTAAGCTCAACTGTGAGGATTGAGCCAGCGCAACTGCAGTTTCCATCCTTCTTTTTTCCTCCGCAATCACCAGCGATTCAGCCATGTTTGATCCGGCGGAAGCGGTTTCCAGTGAGATCTTATAGTTTCCCACCACGGTCAAGGGTCCACAAGGTGCCGGAATCTTCATCTTGAGATACGCCGTATGAGTTGAGGCCATGAATGCTGCCAATGCCGGTCTCCCTAACAGTGCATGGTAAGGACTGTCTAGGTCGCCCACCTCGAACAGAAGGTTTTCCACCCGGCAATTGTCGCGTCCCTAAAACGACACATCCACCCGGACTTTTCCCATGGGCGAGCAGGACAAACCCGGAACGATTCCGTGGAACGTAGTGTGAGTTGGCTGTAGCATGTTTTCAGTTATTCCCAGCGTGTGCATAGTGTGCCGGTACATAATGTTTATGCTGCTCCCATTGTCTATCAGCACCTTGCTAAACTGCACTCGAGTCGTTGGCCCATGCATGATAGGGTCCACAACAAGAGCATAGCCACCCGGATTTGGCATTATCTTAGGGTGATCCTTGAATGACCAGGTGATTTCCTGATCTGACCACAACATGTATTTTGGAACTGCCGGCATAACCGCGTTCACTTTCATGGAACGGCGATGCATGCTTTGCCTGTCTGTTGGCTCAGTAACGAACACAACACAACACAAGTCCGGATCCTGGTAAATATTCCGGCCCAAAGGTGTCGGCGGTGGCGGTTGGCCATTGCCATCTTCCACCTGATGAACTTGTTGGTACTGCTGCCGGTTTGGCTGAGGCTGTACCGGTAGAGCGTTTGCTCCGGTAAGCGGTGGTGGTGCTGGTAGCTGTTGCTGCAAGAGGTCTTGTGATGGTGGCAACATCGTAGTACAGCCTTGTGCTTGCACATCTTTTACTGTACCTTTCAACATCAGGTACTTGGTCCAAGAGCAATCCTTTGTCAGATGGTTTGCCGGTGATACGTCCAAAACGTATCTACTTTCCCGAACACTTTTGCTATTGTTTTGCCTCTAATTTGTGTATTTTGGATGCAACTAACACGGACTAACGCTGTTTTCAGTAGAACTGCTCTGGTGTCTCGTTTTTGTGCGTAAATCCAACTTTCGGGAAAATCCTCGGAATTTATGCGAAGGCCCTATTTTCCCGGGAAACTAACGGAGCCGAAGGACAATTGAAGTGGAGGCCCGAGGGCCCCACACCATAGGGCGGCGCGGCCCGGGGGGCCCGCGCGGCCCTGTGGTGTGGCCCCCTCGGCCGGCCTCCGACGCCCTCCTTCGGACTATTTATCGGCCTCGACCTAAAAACGCCTGGAGAGAAGTCGAAGTCGCCAAAAACCCTCCAGAACGCCGCCACATCGCGAAACTCCGTCGCGGGAGCCAGAAGTCTCCGTTCTGGCACTCCGCCGGGACGGGGAATTGGAGGAGATCATCACCGCCATCACCGCCAACGCCTCTACATCAACCAGCCATGTTTCCCCCATCCATGTGTGAGTAATTCCCCCGCTGTAGGCCGAAGGGGATGGTAGGGATTGGATGAGATTGGTCATGTAATAGCATAAGATTGTTAGGGCATAGTGCCTAGTGTCCGTAATTGGTACTTTGATGATATTGTTGCAACTTGTTATGCTTAATGCTTGTCACTAGGGCCCGAGTGCCATGATCTCAGATCTGAACATGTTATTGCTTCATCAAGATATTCATTGTTTATGGTCTTACCTATAAGTTGTATACACATGTCGCTGTCCGGAACCGATGGCCCCGAAGTGACGTAAATCGGGACAACCGGAGGGAATGGTAGCGATGTGAGGATCACATGTGTTCACGGAGTGTTAATGCTTTCCTCCGGTACTCTATTAAAAGGAGTACCTTAATATCCAGATAGTTTCCCTTGAGGCCCGGCCGCCACCGGCTGGTAGGACAAAAGATGTTGTGCAAGTTTCTCATTGCGAGCACGCACGACTATATATGGAACACATGCCTATTGATTGCTTTGTACTTGGACACCGTTTTATTATTATCCGCAAATGCCCCGCTATGATTGTTACATAAGTTTCTCTCATCCATGCAACGCCCGTCATCCATCCCCGTGCCTACGTATTTTAATCCTGCTCGTTTACTATAATCACTACCGCTGTCTTTGTTACTCTGCTCGTCGATATTTCACTACCGCTATCGCTATAAAACTCGTTACTATCGATAAACTCTTGCGAGCAAGTCTGTTTCCAGTGCAGCTGAATTGACAACTCCGTCGTTAAGGCTTCCAAGTGTTCTTTGTCTCCCCTTGTGTCGAATCAATAAATTGGGTTTTACTTCCCTCGAAGACTGTTGCGATCCCCTATACTTGTGGGTCATCAAGACTATTTTCTGGCGCCGTTGCCGGGGAGCATAGCTTTATTTGGAAGTTCACTTGGATTAATATTGTTCGCTGCAAATTATCCATCATGGGTAAACCTCGCGATACTAAGATCGCCATATTACCATCCACTACAAGAAAAGGTACAATTCTGAGTACCTCTGCTGCTCTTGATTCGCCATCTGTGATTGATAAACTTGTTTCACCGCCGCATGCTTCAAATGCGGGTACTTCTGCTGAATCTGAAAACTCTCATAATATTGATAATATTTCTGCTCGTGCTTGATGATAGTGGTTCATTGGGATCTTTTCTAGATGCTACAATTGCTAGGTCTAGACAAATTGAAAATACCGAAACTCCTAATGCTACTACACCTCGTTAATTCACCCGAACTTGATTATTTTAGTGATGATCCCGATGAAGATTATGTGGAGCTTAATGATGATTTTATTGAAAAATGCAAAGCTACTACCGATGCAAGAAAAATTAAAAAGTTGCTTGCGTAACATGCTCGTTAGATATAAACTGTCTCCCGATCCTAAATTTGCCACATCTCCTATAAACATTAGGGATAAAGATTATGATTTTTCTCTTGATCTATCTCATATAGCTATTGTTGAGAAAACACCCTTTTGTGGTACCGAAAAAGAAAGTGCCGTTGAACACATGACCGAGTTATCTACTCTAAGTAGCTTGTTTTCTGATGATGTCAAGATGCGTACTTACTTTGTTGCTAAAATCTTTCCATTCTCATTAAAGGATGACGCTAAAACTTGGTATAATAATTTGCCACCTAATTCTATTAAAAGTCCAAAAGAATTGCTTGATGTTTTCTTCCGCAAATACTTTCCTGCTAGTGCTCAACATATTGCTTTGCAGAGAATTTATAATTTTGACCAGGGAGATGAAGAGAAATTACTCGAGGCTTGGGCGAGATTTTGCTCTCTTATTAGAGCTCGACTCGAGCATGATCCGGAAAAGCATGATTTACTTGATATATTTTATAGTGGACTAACCATTGAGTCTAGGGCATACCTGGATAGTTGTGCTGGTTGTGTTTTCAGGAAAAGAACTCCAGACGACGCTGAAGAACTATTGGCTAAAATAAGCCGGAATCATGATGATTGGACTACGCCCGAACCAACTCCAACTCCAATATTGAAGAAGAGGGGTTTAATTGAATTGAATGATGAAGATATGAGGGAAGCCAAGAAGTCTCTCAAGGAGAAAGGTATTAAATCGAAGATGTGAAGAATCTACCTCCTATAGAAGATATATGTGAGATAATTCCCCCTTCATCCATGATTGAGGTAAACTCCCTTCAACGCTTTACTAGGGAAGATATTCCGTATTCGAAACCTCCCGCACAATGCTTAGATGAGTTTGATAATTATATTGTTAAGCAAGAAAATTTTAATATGAGAGTAGAGAATCATTTAATGGAAAATTCTCGAGCTATTAGTGAATTGCATGGTATTGTGGAGAGAACCTCCAATGATGTTAAGATGCTTGTTAAACATTTTCATATGATTCAAACTCAAATTGATCAACTCACTAAAGTGCAAAATGACTTGTTAGGGAATAATTCTAAAGAGAAACATGCTTATGAAGTAACAACTAGAGGTGGTGTCTCTACCCAGGATCCTCTATATCCTGAAGGGCACCCCAAAAGAATTGAACAAGATTCTCAACGCATTGAACCTAGTGCTCATTCTAGGAAGAAAAAGAAGAAGAAACATAAAAATGTTGTAGAATCCTCTGAACTTGTTAATGATCCTAATAGTATCTCTATTTCTGATGCTGAAACTGAAAGTGGTAATGAACATGATAAAGATAATGATAAGAATGATACTCCTGATAAAGAAGAGGTAGAAGAAGAACCTGAAAAGCATGCTAAAAATAAAAAGTACACTAAAGAAGATTTTATTGCTGAGAAACATGGTAATGAAAGAGAACGTTGGGTACAAAAGCAAATGCCTTTTCCTGCTAAGAAACTAAAATCAAAGGAAGAAGAACACTATAATAAATTTTGCGATTGGATGAAACCTTTATTCTTGCAAATCCCTTTGATCGATGCTATTAAATTGCCTCCTTATTCAAAGTATATGAAAGATATTGTTACTAACAAAAGGAAAATCCCCAATGAGGAAATTTCCACTATGCTTGCTAATTACTCTTTCAATGGAAAAATTCCAAAGAAGTTGGGCGACCCGGTATACCTACTATTCCTTGTTCTATCAAGAATAATTATGTTAAAACTGCTCTATGTGACTTGGGAGCCGGTGTTAGTGTTATGCCTTTTTCTCTTTATAAGAGACTTTACTTAGATAAGTTGATACCTACTGATATATCTTTACAAATGGCTGATAAATCTACTGCTATTCCTGTTGGTATATGTGAGAATGTTCCTGTTCAAGTTACTACTAACTACTTGATATTAACTGATTTTGTTGTGTTGGAAATGCCTGAAGATGATAATATGTCTATTATTCTTGGGAGACCTTTTCTTAACACCGCAGGGGCTGTTATTGATTGCAATAAAGGGAAGGTTACTTTCAATGTTGATGATAGGGAACATACCGTTTATTTCCCCAAGAGGATTGAGAAAGCGTGTGGAGTTAATACTATTTCTAATGTGAGAACTATCAAAGTGGGAACTATTGATTGTCCTATATATGAACCTAAAGAAGAATATCAAACTCTCGTGATTGGATCCACATTAATACAATTCAAGGTAACATGATTGATTTGAGGTTTATTTCTTCTTATGCTATGAAAAAGTTATTTGGTGACAAGACTTGATCAACCTTGTTAACGGATACCTTTTATATGCATAGAGGAACTAAACAACATTTCTTTCTTCCTCCACTTGTTTTACTTGCTGTAGCACTACTTATTTTGCAAGATGCTTTAGTTGTTTAGAGGTTTGAAAAAAAAAAATCTTTTTCTGCCCTGTAATAATAATTTTAACACCCAAAAATGTGCATGGACACCATGGATTGAACTCCACTTAGGCCAAAAGCCTAAGCTTGGGGGGAGGTATACCGGCATCACTCATTCTTTGCATATTATGGTTGCTGGATACTTGCACATACTTGTTTTGTTCGTTTGAGTGGTTTTCTAATGAGAGGAAGATGATATTTGGGGAAGTGCTGCCTGAAAACAGATTCTGGAACGTTACCGTAAAAATTCTTAAAAATATCCAGAGCGTCATTTTGAGCTGCCAATTTTTGTGCAGGTTCCCCAGGTTGTTATCTAACTTTCGTTAGTTGAACACTTTTCGATCTGAGCAACGTAAGATTTTTGTAAAAATCGATTTCTGTACTGCTGTCAGGTTTTGGCAGATTTCTGCCATCTCGCTTTTCTGTGTTTCTTTCAGTTTGCTATTTCTTGTTTTTGTTTTGTTTCCTTCCCAAAACACAAAAAGACCAAAAATATTTCTGTTGTTTCTCTTCACCATTTGTTTGCTTTGGTTTCTTGCATTTGTTTCACTTTATTTGCTATTGCTAGTTTGCTATAAGAAAACCCAAAAAGATTTTGCTTTGTTTGCTTGTTTCCTCTTGTTCTTATTTGCAATTTGAAATCACCAAAAATATTTGCTGTTCTTCTCTGGTTTGTAAAGTTCTTTATGAGTTCAATGGTCTTCGGTGGCTGGAGCGTGGTTTTCATTTCATATTATCCAAGCTGCACAAGTAAAAAGGCAATAATGACGATCTACGACAATCTGATTGTGGTGAGAGGCTGGTATGAACTCTATTTGTTTTCATTTTTGTACATATACTCATCCATGTGAGCATGCTTAGTTGGTTCATGTGAGGTATATGTTATTTGAGAAAGTCTAGTAGTTTATGATCTCTCATGTTTAGCTCCAATCTATTAATATGATTAGCATGTCATGGATGTTTGCTTGCATTGTTTTATTCATAAGTAAGTATGGCATTGTGGTATCCTCCTCTGAATAATTCATTTATATCGACTTGGCACATGCTCACGCATGCATATGACTGAACAAAAAGTCAATTAAGCCTCGATGATCTATATTGCTTCGTAGTTCTTGTATCACTTTTATGCCTCCGTTAATTTATTTTGCCGCAAGCATGATTATGACAAGTCATCGCTCTCTTGATTTGTCGCTCCCTAGTCTATTGCTAGCCTTCACTTGTACTGAGCGGGAACGCTGCTCGTGCTTCCAAACACATGGAAACCAAGTTATTCCAAAGTGTCCACCATAAATACCTATGCATGGCATTTCAAACCATTCCAAGTAAATTCTCATGCGCTACCTTTAAAACCTTCAAAATGCTTCTCAATTTGTGTTTATGTTTCATAGCTCATGAGGAAGTATGTGGTGTTTAGCTTTCAACCTTGTCATTTACTTTTGACGGACTCTCATATGGACTAGTGGCACATCCGCTTATCCAATAATTTTGCAAAAAGAGCAGGCAATGGGATTCCCAGTCCCGAATTAATTAACTTAAATAGACACTCCTCCATGGTTTGTGATTGTTGGACGGCACCCGAAGGATTCGGTTAGCCATGGCTTGTGTAAGCAAAGGTTGGGGGGAGTGGCATCATCATAATAAAACTAAAATAAAAAGGCACTCCTTCATGGTATGAGATTGTTGGCAGGCACCCGAGGATTCGGTTAGCCATGGTTTGTGCAAGAAAGGTTGGAGGGAGTGCCAAATAAATATGCAATAATTCATGGGAGCCGCTCTTGAAAGTCCGGTTGGCGAGGTAGTTAGTGTACCCATTACCATTCGTCGACAACAACAAACACCTCTCAAAATAATTTTGCTCCTGTCTTTATAAAAATAAAAAGCTCTAGCGCATGTTAATCCCTCGCTTCCCTCTCGCGAAGGGTCAATCTTTTACTTTTATGTTGTGTCTCCATTATTTCTTTGAGCACTATCTTGAGAGCACAACTGTCATTCTTAGTATAATATGCTTGTCTCAAAATATGATTGATTGTGGTATAACTTTGATGCATTTATCTTTTGACAATCACTACTTCTAGTCTTTCTATGAACTCCGGAGGTGCCCGGGCATTTATGTTTTGCCAATCAAATACAGGCAAGCGAGATACCACTTTATCATACTCTCTTATGAACATTGCAATCCTGCTTATATACATGATTCATGATGCTTATTATTAATTGTTGGTACCTCTCCATGTTTGGCATAGCTGTTAGATGATCTTATTTGCATGTATTTCATTATGAACTCGCTTAAGTATTAGCCATAGCATGAGAATATATACATCATATGAGCAAATGTGTTCGTGAAAGTTCTTTTATCGCTCAGTTGTTAACTGAATTGCTTGAGGACAAGCAATAAGCTAAGCTTGGGGGGAGTTGATACGTCCAAAACGTATCTACTTTCCCGAATACTTTTGCTATTGTTTTGCCTCTAATTTGTGTATTTTGGATGCAACTAACACGGACTAACGCTGTTTTCAGCAGAACCGCTCCGGTGTCTCGTTTTTGTGCAGAAATCCAACTTTCGGGAAAATCCTCGGAATTTATGCGAAGGCCCTATTTTCCCAGGAAACTAACTGGAGCCGAAGGACAATTGAAGTGGAGGCCCGAGGGCCCCACACCATAGGGCGGCGCGGCCCGTGGGGGCCCGCGCGGCCCCGTGGTGTGGCCCCTCGGCCGGCCTCCGACGCCCTCCTTCGGACTATTTATCGGCCTCGACCTAAAAACGCCCGGAGAGAAGTCGAAGTCGCCGAAAACCCTCCGTAACGCCGCCACATCGCGAAACTCCGTCGCGGGAGCCGAAGTCTCCGTTCGGCACTCCGCCGGGACGGGGAATTGGAGGAGATCATCACCGCCATCACCGCCAACGCCTCTACATCAACCAGCCATGTTTCCCCCATCCATGTGTGAGTAATTCCCCCGCCGTAGGCCGAAGGGGATGGTAGGGATTGGATGAGATTGGTCATGTAATAGCATAAGATTGTTAGGGCATAGTGCCTAGTGTCCGTAATTGGTACTTTGATGATATTGTTGCAACTTGTTATGCTTAATGCTTGTCACTAGGGCCCGAGTGCCATGATCTCAGATCTGAACATGTTATTGCTTCATCAAGATATTCATTGTTTATGGTCTTACCTATAAGTTGTATACACATGTCGTCGTCCGGAACCGATGGCCCCGAAGTGACATAAATCGGGACAACCGGAGGGAATGGTAGCGATGTGAGGATCACATGTGTTCACGGAGTGTTAATGCTTTGCTCCGGTACTCTATTAAAAGGAGTACCTTAATATCCAGTAGTTTCCCTTGAGGCCCGGCTGCCACCGGCTGGTAGGACAAAAGATGTTGTGCAAGTTTCTCATTGCGAGCACGCACGACTATATATGGAACACATGCCTATTGATTGCTTTGTACTTGGACACCGTTTTATTATTATCTGCAAATGCCCTGCTATGATTGTTACATGAGTTTCTCTCATCCATGCAACGCCCGTCATCCGTCCCCGTGCCTACAGTATTTTAATCCTGCTGTTTACTATAATCACTACTGCTGTCTTTGTTACTCTGCTGCTGTTATTTCACTACCGCTATCGCTATAAAACCGTTACTACCGATAAACTCTTGCGAGCAAGTCTCGTTTCAGGTGCAGCTGAATTGACAACTCCGCTGTTAAGGCTTCCAAGTGTTCTTTGTCTCCCCTTGTGTCGAATCAATAAATTGGGTTTTACTTCCCTCGAAGACTGTTGCGATCCCCTATACTTGTGGGTCATCAGCCGGCTTTGCCAGATTCGGAGTGTGCCACCAGCATGGTTGTTCTATAGCCGATTCCATGGTGTATCTCGCATGTTCTTGACAATTCTTTTTCTCTCCCCACGGCTTCCTTTCAACCCATTGTTTTTTAGGACCCGCCCATGGCTGCGATCTGGTTTTTTGCCTCTGGCTTCCACTGGCGCCGGAGTTATCCTGCACCGCAGCTACTTGCTGTGGTCCGTACCTCCGATCCGGAAAATCTTCCCTTCTTTTGTTGTGCCGGTTATCCCAGTATTGATCTTGGTGCGGTTGGCTTGTTTGCGCCGGATCGGCTTGCACTGCCGGTTGCATTGGGTTTCCCAATGCGTAGCTATCTGCCACACGTATCATTTCTGCCAAAGTTGTTGGCATGTTTCTCTGTAGCTTTTGCCACAGCGGTGAACCTCTTCTGCACCCATTGCAAAACCAAACGATGGCTTGTGCCTCGATCACTCCTTCACAGGAGTTTCGTGTGGAGTTCCACCGGGTCAGGTAATCCCAATCTGTTTCATTGGAGCATTGCACGCACAGGGCGAGCTGCTGCGGCCTGTTTGGTCTCCGGTATGTACTGCTGAAGTTGCTCATGAAAGCTTCCTCAAAATCCAACCAGCCATTTATGCTTCCTGCCGGCAAGTTGTTAAGCCAAATGCGTGCCGGTCCTACCAGGAAAGATGGTACGATTCTCATGGCCCAGCGCCGGTTTCCTCCGCCTGTTACGGTTCCTCCGCCACCAGCAACATAGACTGCGGTCACGTAGTCTGCAAGCCAGTCTTCCGGCTTAATAGTGCCATCATACGTTTTTGTGTCACGGGGTAACTGGAAGTTGCGAACCAGAGGTTCCTCCCTCATGATTCGTGGGCCAAAGCATTTTGGGCCCGGAAGACCTTCTGCCTCGATCATTTCAGACAAGTATACCCTATCCAGCCTGTGCCTCGCATCCCGGTCTGGTAGGCATCTTTCTCCTAACCGTTCCCCCAAAGGGTTCCGGTAGGCTGCAATTCTTTCAGTTCCTGAATCAGCTTCATCGTAACATTCCGGTACCGCGGCCCTTGCCTGCCGGTACTTTGTCGGAGGCATTTCCTCCTCCACATACGCTGCTCTTGCTGCGCGATAGTTTTGCCCGCTTCCTTCTCTACCGGCATAATCATTTCCGGCGTAGCCCTTTCCGGCATAATCGCGTACTGCCCCTTGGTTTTTTCTGCCGGCCTCGTGTCGCCCGGCTTGTTGTTTTCCGACAAGTATCGGATCGTACATAGTCATTTGCTGCGCATTCACTTCTTTTTCTTTTCTCTTGTCCGGATAGGGGGACGATGCCTGCCCATGGGACTTGCTTCCGGCATTCTTTGTAGAACGCACAGATTTTGATGCTGTAGCTTTGTTTACCTTAGCAAGCTGCTCAGCATTTTGCTCCTGAATCATGTCAAGCAATTCCCTAACACGCTCTTGCTGCTTTGCTAAAGCATCTCCGGTAAGTGACTCACACAGCTCTACTGCAGCCCTAGCAGCTTTTATGGTTTTATCCGGACTATTGTACTTAGGTTTCTCTACAATGCTCAAAGATGCAGAGGTACTTTTTCCGGCAAGAACTTCCTTACGGAGATCCTGATCTAGATTGCGAGCTCTAAGCCGATTTTCCGGTATTCTAGCAGCCTGAGCACTAACAGAAGCAAAGCCATGGGCAGCGTTATACTCACGTAGGGTTAGGTTCAGCTCGCGCTGCGCTCGGATGATGTCTGCGCCCCTGGAGAGCAACTTCTGCCGTTGTGCCTTGATACGTCCAAAACGTATCTACTTTCCCGAACACTTTTGCTATTGTTTTGCCTCTAATTTGTGTATTTTGGATGCAACTAACACGGACTAACGCTGTTTTCAGCAGAACTACTCTGGTGTCTCGTTTTTGTGCAGAAATCCAACTTTCGGGAAAATCCTCGGAATTTATGCGAAGGCCCTATTTTCCCAGAAACTAACGGAGCCGTAAGGACAATTGAGGTGGAGGCCCGAGGGCCCCACACCATAGGGCGGCGCGGCCCGGGGGCCCGCGCGGCCCGTGGTGTGGCCCCCCGGCCGGCCTCCGACGCCCTCCTTCGGACTACTTATCGGCCTCGACCTAAAAACGCCGGGGAGAAGTCGAAGTCGCCGTAAACCCTCCGAACACCGCCACATCGCGAAACTCCGTCGCGGGAGCCGAAGTCTCCGTTCGGCACTCCGCCGGGACGGGGAATTGGAGGAGATCATCACCGCCATCACCGCCAACGCCTCTACATCAACCAGCCATGTTTCCCCCATCCATGTGTGAGTAATTCCCCCGCTCGTAGGCCGAAGGGGATGGTAGGGATTGGATGAGATTGGTCATGTAATAGCATAAGATTGTTAGGGCATAGTGCCTAGTGTCCGTAATTGGTACTTTGATGATATTGTTGCAACTTGTTATGCTTAATGCTTGTCACTAGGGCCCGAGTGCCATGATCTCGGATCTGAACATGTTATTGCTTCATCAAGATATTCATTGTTTATGGTCTTACCTATAAGTTGTATACACATGTCGTCGTCCGGAACCGATGGCCCCGAAGTGACAGAAATCGGGACAACCGGAGGGAATGGTAGCGATGTGAGGATCACATGTGTTCACGGAGTGTTAATGCTTTGCTCCGGTACTCTATTAAAAGGAGTACCTTAATATCCGAGAGTTTCCCTTGAGGCCCGTGCTGCCACCGGCTGGTAGGACAAAAGATGTTGTGCAAGTTTCTCATTGCGAGCACGCACGACTATATATGGAACACATGCCTATTGATTGCTTTGTACTTGGACACCGTTTTATTATTATCTCGCAAATGCCCCGCTATGATTGTTACATGAGTTTCTCTCATCCATGCAACGCCCGTCATCCGTCCCCGTGCCTACGAGTATTTTAATCCTCGCTCGTTTACTATAATCACTACCGCTGTCTTTGTTACTCTGCTGCCGTTATTTCACTACTGCTATCGCTATAAAACTGTTACTATCGATAAACTCTTGCGAGCAAGTCCGTTTCCAGAGTGCACTGAATTGACAACTCCGCTGTTAAGGCTTCCAAGTGTTCTTTGTCTCCCCTTGTGTCGAATCAATAAATTGGGTTTTACTTCCCTCGAAGACTCGTTGCGATCCCCTATACTTGTGGGTCATCAAGACTATTTTCCGGCGCCGTTGCCGGGGAGCATAGCTTTATTTGGAAGTTCACTTGGATTAATATTGTTCGCTCGCAAATTCTCCATCAT